>NW_012130123.1:280670-300257 GCF_000143395.1 Atta cephalotes | reverse complement strand
ATATATATATATATATATATATATATATATATATATATATATATATATACACACATATATATATATAATTAAATTCCATTTTTATTATTATTTTAATTATTTTATGTACTAATATATGATATGTAACAGACAAAAGACATCGAAATCCATTTAATTCTGGGGGAAGCTTTGGTTTGCTGTGTTCAAACGCAAGCTTCTCCGGAAGCAAGAGATGCTTGGACGACTTTACCTGCTGAACATGTTATTCCATACAGTAAAGATAGTGATGAATTATTAGTACATGTGCTGAATGAATTATTTAATATATACAAAGTGCCTCATCCAAACTCACGACAGGTATTTATACGTTATGTTTTAAAAAATTTACAATAGTTCCTACTTTATTAATAGCAAGATGTTTCTTTAAAGGCAGTATGTGTATGGCTATTCGCACTTCTAAAATACAACGTTCAACGAGAATGTATTAAGGAAAGATTGTCCACAATTCATCATGCATTTATAGATTTTCTTTCAGATGACAGTGGTAAGAAATATAAATTATTGATTGTATCAATGAATTGTATCATCTTTCAGCGGAAGAAGAGATTTGATCTTTTATCTCGTAACAGATATAGTGCAAGACATTGCTTCGAAAGGTCTTAGTTTAGTACACATTAACAGCAAACAAGAAGAACGCGAGGCTTTAGTGTCCAATATATTAGATCAGTTTACACAGGGTCGTAGAACAGTGCAACAAGTTACTGCCGATACTAAGTTATTTGAAGAAGGTCAACTAGGAAAGAGTCCGTCTGGGTAAGATTAAAATATAGAATATTTCGTGTTAGCTTACAATTTAAGATAAAAAAATATTTGAATTAAAAACTGATTATTCACTTTTGCTATATTAATAACGAAAATTAAATTAAATTAAAGAAATAATGTAATTTTTCAGTGGCAACTTGTCTACTTATCGAGAAATCTGTTCTCTCGCGACAGAATTGCAGAAGCCTGAGCTTGTATATTATTTCATGCATCTGGCAAATCATAATGCGATATGGACATCCAAAAAGGGAGCTGCTTTCGGTTTTGCAGCAATTGCCAATATCGCGAGAGACGAACTGAATAAATATTTACCCAATATTATTCCGCGATTATATAGGTATCAGTTCGATCCAACGCCAAAGATCCAGCAGAGTATGGTCAGCATTTGGCGAGCTGTCGTTCCTTCTACCTCGAAAGCCGTTAGTAATATTATATCTTTGATATCTGTTAACAACACCTATACGTAATATTATAAAAATTTGTTTTTTATATATCATTATAGATCGAACAGTATCATAAAGAAATATTGACTGATGTAACTGATAATTTAACGAATAATGAATGGAGGGTACGTATCAGTTGTTGTAATGCTCTCGCAGATCTTTTAAGGAGTAATGTTCAATTCGACTTTGCCGAATGTGGCCCAGAACTCTGGAAGAAACTATTTCGCGTAATGGATGATATTCACGAAGGCACGCGATTAGCCGCGACGAACGCCACTAAAATACTTAGTAAGGTGAGTACAAGATTTTCTACAGATTTTTTCTATGGAATTTCCAACTTAAGACTAACAATGTGTTCTTTGCTTCCCCTTTCTTACTTTTTCCGTTTTTGTAATCATTTTATTGATGATTGTGTGTTTCTTCTCATGTGTTTTTTCTTTTCCAAAATTTGTTAAATTTTATTTTAGGCGATAGAAAATGAACATAGGATAATAAACAAAAGGTGATAAAAAGCAAGAAATATGAAGCAAAGAGCATATTATACATTAGTCTTTATGATATAGTTTGGAAATTTAATATCATTAATTCCAGGTTTGCATACGTCATTGTGATTCATCGCATGGTAACGCGGGAAAAGAAGTTATTCAAGCAATATTGCCCGTGTTACTCGATATTGGTATTGCTCATGTCGTGGATGCGGTAAGATCTATATCATTGCAAACGGTATCTCAACTTGTATCTACAGCCGGCATTCTATTAAAACCATCACTCGTCAATTTGATACCGTCGTTATTGGAAACGATTGGTGAGTCGGAGAATCCTAAGCTTTCATATTTGAGTAATGTGTGCGGCGCAACGACGGAGACTCAGGAAGCGATCGATAATCTTAGAGCGAATGTTGCGAGAAGTCATTATGCGTCGGATACGATAACAAAGGTATATTCTCGTAGATGATTTGGAAGCAAACTCGATAAGATATAGTTTTAATATTATTTTAAATATTTTTTTCTATATAGTGTATCCAATATATCGATGTGGATGTATTAAAAGAATTAATGCCAAAAATAATAGATTTAATCAAGTTCAGCGTAGGATTTGGAACAAAAATTGCTTGTTCACATTTCTTGATTCTTCTTAGCACGCATCTGAAAATAGAGTTGCAGCCATACAGTGGTTAGTAATTATCTCAATTTTAACAGAATATGAATAAAATATAAACTATTCTTATTATACGGAATAAAGATTACATATATATTTAAATTAAATATGTATATATATCTAAAATATTTTTTCAATTTAATAATTGATATTTTTTGATGATATAAAAATTAATTATATTATTCATTATTTCATTTAGCTAAGATATTATCCGCTTTGCTCAATGGTTTGTTGGATCGTAATACTGCTGTGAGAAAAAATAATGCGATTAGCATTGGACACATAGTAGGCTCCGCTAAAGATTCTAGTCTGGATAAATTATTTAATACCTTGAATACGTGGTATTTGGAACGCGAAGGTACATTTAACAGTAGCATTATATGCTCTGCGTCCTATTATTTTCTTTTATGAAAAAAATGTAATTACAGATGATGCAATAAGATTAGCGATTGGGCAAGCTTTGCAATCTATAAATAATTACAATCAGGAGAAATTAAAGAATTATCAAAAAATAGTTATTCCTCTTGCTTTCTTTGCTATGCACGCAGAAAAGGTACCAGGTATGTATATCAGTATTTATAATATGTTATTCTTCACAAGTATGCCTTGCATTTTATTCTTGTATATTTTTACATACACTGTCATTAGGAAACGAAAGCACCGTTGAATTATGGACTGATTTTTGGAACGAAATAACTCCCGGGACCGAGGCAGGAATTATGCAAAACCTGCCAGCAATAACCAATATTTTACATACAACTTTAAAATCAGCATCATGGACTACGAAAGTGCAAGCGGCAAATGCAGTTCATACCATTGCCTTAAAGTCAGGTCATAATATTGATACAGATGACAGGAATACCTTATTAAAGATATTGATCAATGGTTTGCATGGTAGAACGTGGAATGGAAAAGAACGTCTATTGAACGCTCTCGCTATGTTAGCATGCAATAGCAAGTATGTAAGATTTAAAACTTTATACTAAAAAGATTTAATTAATACTCGTTAAGTTTAATAGTTCGGATTTTATTACAGAGAAGCCTTAAACGCAGATACTGCGTTATTAGATACAGTTGTAGTAACATTACATAGGGAAAGTAAGAAAGAGAATGCTGAATATCGTCGACACGCGTTACAAGCGTTTGCTATGGTTTTGCATGAACTCGATATTGATAGGTTTACGGAAACATATGAAATTGTACAAGAAATACTGATTAAGGTAAGATGTGTTGATAGTAATATTATGAAGGAATAGTTGCAAACGTGAATATATTTATATACTTTGCATTTAGGTATCTGATAAAAATAACGATGATGAAGAGGACACTGCGGAAGAAAATAGGAAGAAAAAAGAAAATAATATAAAGTTGCAAGAAACAATTTACGAGGTACTTGGGAAAGCATGGCCTTCCATCAAAGAGACTCAAGGTTACAGAATTTATATAAATTTTAATGAAAAATATACATTTTTATAACATTCTGAATATTTTTTTTTATAAGTCGATTCGTGATTGCAGACAAATATTGCATAGAATTCGTGACTCACTGTCAGAAAGTACTGCCAAATAGTACAAGGTCTGTTCAAGTTACTATTTTGACAGCATTAAATCTCTTTGTGGATAGACTTGTCTTATTAAAAATAAACAAAACGGAAATGTCATTAAAAGACAAAAAACTATTAGATCACATAGGTGATAGTCTCAATAAAATATTATCATATTGTATAAGTAAGTATATACATTATAAATTATGCGATATAATTAAGTGCATTAATTCTATTTAACATATGTTGTTCTATTAAAATAATTTGCATTTGAGATTATTATAAGATAGTATTATTTTTAAATATCTTGTTTCTTCGCAGATATTTCGAAATTCACCAAAATTAGAAAAGAAGCATTAAATATAGTTCTTTCATTAGCAAGAAAAATGCGTGAGACACATAATGATGAACAACTTGATAAAATGACACGGCTTTTGAAAGAACTCTTACCCGATCTAACGAAGGATAACCAACCAGAAATACGAACCAGAGTAACTGATATTAAAGAAATGCTTAAAATTTAACTAGCACGTACATATATTAAGTATGTACATGGTATCCCAGCTCGAATTTATCCTTCGCACACGTTGATGTATATTGCATACTATCGGCGATCTCGAACTATAACAAAAGATTGATAACTATGGTTGCGTGTTTATTTAATATGTTAAATGTAGATGTGCCTAATTATAGTATTATATCCCTAATAAAATATAATTTAAAACAACTTGTTTGTAAAATTTTTTTATTATGCCCTTATGTATTATATCCTAAAATAAATCTTGAAGTGATAATTTAATCACTTTGTCGGTGCTAAAAAGAATCTTTTATTTGTAATTATACAAAATGCGAAGTCTATAAGTCGTGTTCTATACACTATCAGTACTAAAAATCTACAGAATATATATTTCATAATAAATGATTTTTTTCCCTTAGGATCATCCAGAATCGATAACACGATATAAAAAAACTGGATATATCAGTTTCATCTTATTTCTTTACATCCATGGAAAGAACAATTCTTGAGATATCTAAAAATGTAGTTGTCTCTCTTGTTATACTTATCTATTTTCCTCTTAATTTTTTTAGCATCTTTTCCCTTCATTTTTGTATTACTGTTTTTTTTTCGTTGCTTTATAGTTTACTTTTGCGCAAAAATCTAGGCGTTAATCTTATTTTATTAATTTTTGATCTTTTTTGTTTTATTAATTGATGGTCTATGTACAGGCATTTCATTTGTATATGCTTTCTTTTTTTTAGTATTGTTACTAATTTTCTTTTTAGACATTTTACTGTTTCCTTTTGTAATACGAAACTGAATTAATTCTCCACCGTCTTCTCTGTTGCTGAGATGTCATCTCTGCAATACATTTCCTGATTCTTTTTGCCTTTTCATTTAAATATTTCAATATTTATATTTTCTTTTTTTGTTGTACAACCCATTTTGCAGGATCATTCTTTTTTTCATAACGTAGTCTCCATTAATTCATAATTAAACATATAAATGAACTGATGAAGACTGCGAGCCGAAACGTTTTATGCATTATACCATATTTATTATTTGATTAAATTGTTAAATGCTTTAAATAATTTAATTTAAACATTATTCTTATTTGCTCATCTCTTTTATATTTTGTGTTATATTAAATTATATATTTTAAACAATATTTAGTGATAGTGATTATGAATGTATTTTTTAATGCGTAAAATAAATTGTAAACAAATTGCATATTACATGTAAATTATATGACAAAAAAATAAAAAAAAAAACAATTATTTAAAGCAGAGGAATATAATTGTAATTGTAATTAGTAGAAATGTTGGACGATCTCTGTATATTGATCCGTTTTTATCGAATTAAACTTTAAAAAAATCTAGAAAGTGTAAATATAATTTGTGTAAATATATTGTGTAAGTGTAAATATATTGAAAGTATATAATTTTTTATCTCAAAACCTGTATTATAATCATTTCCGGTAAAAAAGGAACAATTTACATTAAAAAAGAATTATGAATAATATACATTACTTTCAAATATCATATCTACTCACATTTATTTTCTGTCAATTTTTTTAACAATATCGATGCTCCAACGCTGTGTTTTTTTTTGAGATTTTCTATTAAAGGTTTTAATTTAACTAGTAATATATTTATAGCAATTTCATTCTCTATGAAAAGAATTAATAAGAAACAAGCCCTATTAAATTCTATCCACTTTTCTAGCACTTTTGGCGTTAGGTGTGATATTAATATTTCTCCAAATGTACATTCGTTCTTTTTCAGCAATTCTTTGTCATACTGAATAAGTTTCTTCAACATTGTATGTAATCCAGGATGTTCAACCACATCGTATTCGGTATCATTATCCTTGATTTTTGAATCTGTACTGCTAATAAACTTAGCAATCGATTCAAACGCAAAATTCAATTTCTCTCCCGATCCCACTTTCAATATCGCTAAGGTAGTCATAACTATGCTACTGTTGCATAACCATGTTGCTGTATTCGCGATTATAGCGTCAAAAAGCGGGCCACAGATTGCTTCGAGGAGTTCCTTTTCCCTAATATCGGCTGACTTCTTACTAGCGGAATTGTTATCACCTTGGCGTAAATATTCTACTACAGCTGGCGAAAAATAAAGAGATTTTCTCCTGGCCACGAGATATAATATGACATGTTTCCCATACTCATTTAGCGCAATGTTAACTAGATCCTCTTGTAATTCGGACAATATTATCTTCTGCATAAGAACGGTGTCGTCTACGGAGTCAAAGAGCGCCAATAATGTCATGTGACCGTGTTTGGACATACAAATCGCCTTTACGTTTCCTTTGAGGGCTTTCATAATAATTTTCCTATCTTTGCTAGTACTATGCCATATACATTGCATAGCAACTCTCACGCCCATTTTCGTTTGGGACAGAGTTATAATGTAAGATCGCAGCATAACTATTAACTCGTTCCTATCTTCCACCGCACATACGCAGAGGAATTCCCATAGAATCGTTTGCAGCAGAGTAGAATTAACAAAATCTTTGTTTAAAATTCTAATTAGATTTGCTTTTACGGCAGATAGTGTAGCCAGTTTCATATCTATCGCAGTTTTGAATACATCCGACAATGATTTAATTTCCTTGTCTTTTTCCAGTTTATACATGTCCCCAAAAAATTCTTGCTTAAAATATATCTTCTCGAGACTTGTACACCAAGTAGAATACGTGAGTTCTACAAAAGAAGCTGATACACTGTGACTCATTAATTTGACAATATTGCCATAAAATCCAGAAATAATCTCACGCCTGATTTCTTGCGAGCCATGCTTTAAAATAGCTTTTACGCAATTTTTTGCGTATTTAGATTGTAACATCTCCACGATGAATGGCTTTATCTCTTGAGATATAGCTTGCAGAACATGTGCTTCGCAATTTTTTATTATACATTGAACTACTCTGGACATATCATGTGTAAATATCACTTTGTTGTAATGATTTTTCAGCATATTGTGCAATGTCTTAGTTAACGTTACACGATCGACAGACTTGCAATCAGACCTACGTAACTTTTCATTGATCTGCTTAGCCCGAATGATTTTGTCAAATACTGCATCATTATTTAATTTTTTAGCTTTCCGTTTCTCTCTAAGTTCCTTTTTCTCCTTCTTTAATTGAAGCCAATCAGTTTTCTTGGTCGTACTTTTCTCTAATTTTTTCAAATTTTCTTTTTTAAGTTCTTCTGGTCTTCAGATTTTTGCTCAACTTGTTTTCTTTCCCTCTTCAATTTGAGCAACTTTATTTTTTCAATTGCATTATTCTTCCCCACTTTTGTTACTTTTGTATTCTTTCCTTTTGAGTTCTTCTTTGTTAAAGACAGTTTTACATTTTTATCTAAAAAATATTTTTTATTTTTACATGTGACTATTTCTGCACCATACTTTTCTTTTTCATTACCTGTAAATTTATTATCCAGAGATTTTTCAAATGTCACTTTCTTTCTCTTTTTATTATTTCCTGCATCAACATTATTTTCTGCTTTCAGGTCATCAGTGTCCAAATTCTCTGCTGATCGCTTCATTTTTGACTAAATCTATTTAAAAAAATATCAATAAGGATTAAAATAGACGCCAAATCTTCAAATTGCATGTATCATTTTTCACATATTAAAAAAATATAAAAAAATCTTACAAAGTATTATATTTTTATTAGTTGTTTTTTTAGTTGAATTAATAAGAACAGTATACACTTTTGGAATTTAAAGTAAAAGATACATATTTGATATTTATTAAAACGAGAAAGAAAGTTCAATATCGAATTCAGTCACTTGCATTACACTAGATTGGTGCATATCAAAAATTGCTATATATAAAATTAACAAAATTAAAAGCATAAAAAAATTAAAATCATTAACTATCCCATAATGATATCGCGTTATTTAACAAAGTATATATATGTATTATTTCATTGTTAACATTGAATATATTATGAATTATGTCATTGCATTTAAATATTTATATAAAGCAGTCTTTAATGTGCACTAATATACTGGATGCACATTAATTCGGTGTAATGACCAAAATCATAAAACAATCTAATATAAGAATAAAAACCAGACTTTTGTCTTTAAAAATATAATAAATATTACCGTAATTTCACTCTAATCTCATATAACCTCAAAGAGAGATTGAGGACGCAAATCCAGTAACCGATGGAAACAACATCAATCTATTTTCAACATGGAATGTTTTCCAGTTTTGAACTTGAAAAAATCTTCTTTTTATTTATATTCCGTTTTTACTATCTGATAATATTAATTCCAAATACTGCGGATACCCAGTACGAAATCGATTTTACCTATTTCACCACGTGGTTTGCCTTCCGCTGCGCGTGCGCGACTCGCATTTTGATGATTGGTCTGGCGAGTATCGATTGTCATTTTACTCGACAATCGCTATTCGATAAATCGCGAGCATCGCGACCAGTTACAAAATGCCCTACACATATTCAAGTTGCCTCGTGTTTCTTGCGTTGCTTGAAAGCGAATTTCGCGCGTGAAAAAATTACTCTTGTGTCGCACATCGAATTCGCTCGCGGTGAAACTCATCCGCACGCGATTCTACATTAATCTCGCAAGTCTGGCGCTTCATCTTTCGCTCAGAATCGGATCGGAACCCTCTTCGCAGATATCACGTCAATTATCCGTTTGAAGTACACCGAAAGTACAACTTATGCACGATCGTTTGCATCGTTGTCAGGTATGTATACATCTTCGTATTACAATCAATGCTATATTTAATTAATATATATCAAGATTTAAATATCTCAATTCAAATCCAATGATGCTCCATTCTCTTTTATATCTTCGAAACATCAAAGACGCGTGACAGATGTCATGCCACGTAACAGATCGTGAACAGATAATGAAAAAGACGCGGAAATGTAAAGCATTGAAATTTAAATTATTGAATTTTAATTAGAATTTGAATGCTCTTTATAAAATATTAATTTGTCATATTTTCAATATGTCAACGCGACCGGTGAATGACAAGTTAATTTTCTAAAGAGAAATTCAAAATTTAATTATAATCCAATGGCTATATTAATAAGATTGGTTTATACATTTAGATCCAAAAAAGAAAACAAGACAATTATATTAAAGAATTTTACAACAGTTACAAAGTCATGCAAAGCTTCCTCTCCTAAACGTAATTTAAATTTAAATACTTATATTTCTGTGGCATTTGCGACATCGCGATAGCTGCCCTTCACATATTAGAGATCCTATAATTGCCTGTAATAATAGATAAGGTCTGGTCACGAGATGACAAACTTTTGATTAGTCTATCGTTTTTCGTTAATTTCAGTAAGTGGAATGTAAAATAATAGTCTAAAAGTTAGAGACTGAAATAGTATATACAAGATAATAATTCATTTTAATTTTAATATGCAAATACTTCGAAAATATTGAAATTTTAATGCAAAGAAATAATGCAAAAGATATTTCAATAAACACATAATCACAAATAAAAGTTGTACGATACAGAAGGAGTCATATCACGATACATCACATACAATGATGTATATTACTATACTTTTATCTGAATTATATTCTAAAATAATCTAAAATGTCCTCTCCGAAGAAAATGTTATCTGATACACATTACGTGTACTACACCTCTTCTATAAGTAAAATTTTCCTCAGAGGAGAACATTTTGGAATGCACCCAAGCACAACAAGTCATCATGATGTCAAAATGATTCCAAGATGATCATTAAAATCATTTTTCAATTCATTTTAACATCATTTTGACGTTATCGTGACTTGTAGTTCTGCTTGGGTAGCTTGGAAAGTTTTTCAGTAAAATTACATATTTTTGAAATATTTGTCTGTTAAGATGAATCTACTTGTATAAAAAGAGAAGGTATTATAATATATCTTATATTGTCCTATCTCACTTTCGTTTTGACGAAATCACTCTAGCCAGATTTTATAATATGAGGGATACGCTCCTTTGGCGCTCACAGTGCTAATGAGCATCATTTATCCTCATTTAATATTAGATGAATAACAAGGATAAATAATTCCAAGAACATCGAGCAGCAAATGAAACGTAGCCAGGGTCATCTACTTTGTATCGGTTTTTAGCTCCGCCCCTGGTTGGGCGACGAAGGGAGGAACGCGCGCGCGGGAAGCCGCGTCAGATTCCCGAGACAGCCGCTCGAGCTGCTTTGAGCAGGGCGGGAGCGGTTCGCAGCTGGCTGGTCTCGTGCCGCGCCTTAGTGTGTATTTTTAACTCAGATCTGATCCGCGTTTGTCCCGTGTGAAACGATCAAGTCAAGCATCCACACATCCGTCCGCGAGTGCTCGCGAGCGAGAGTGTGTCGGTAATTCGTAGCATCACGTTACATCGAGGAAAATCGGTGCAGAGCGAAGTCGGATCGATCACGCAACGGGAAGACGAAAGGGAGAGAAAGAGTGAGAAGGAAAGTGGAAGGGGGAAGGAGAGAGACAGAGAGAACGGCGCGCAACCGGCGCAACAGGTGAGAAAACGTGGCGGCGTGGCGGCTGCGTCAGCTGATCGCGCCGCTACGCCGGACGACGAGCGAAGGATCGGCTCGTCTTTACTTTGACTTGTATTTACCCATTTCCCGATATTCGGGAAGCTATATTTGTACTGTTGCCAACGAGGATCGCGCTATGCGGACGTGGCTGTTCACATCGCTTCTCGCCAAATCACGTTTCTGCTCGCGGGCCGCTCGCCGAGAGGCGGCGCGCGTTCAGAGTTCCACGCGCGATAATTTTTTTCCTGTCACATAGCTGCGTTCCGCAGATGCTTTTCTGCTTCGAGATAAATTCAGAGTAGCGTGAGCGCTACACTGTTATATAAAAGAAGCAATGGCAATTCAATCTCTTGAGTAAATAACATTTTGTTATTACCTTATCAAAATTTCTGGCTATTGGAAGCACTAGTTCGTATTTGGTGCATATTAAAGTCGTTGTGACTGATTTAATTTGAGTATAAAAATGAAACCCTGGTGAAAATTTTTCTCAGAATTTTTCATATAATTTTTCAAAATTTCTATATAATTTTTCAGAATTTCTATATAATTTTATAACTTTCTCACATTTTTTTTATATGAATTGGAACATTTCTCAGAAAATCTACATCTTTTCTCAGAGTTTTTTATATAGATTAATTATAAAATATCGCAAGATTTCTAAGATTTTTTGTAAGTATAATTTCTGATGAAATGTATTATAAGATCTAAAAAATTTTTAAATATTTTTTTTAGAGATGAAAAATTTCATAATATTTCAGAATTCACTTGTATAAAAAATTCTGAGAAAAAATATAAATTTTCTGAATATTTCTGAGTATTTCTGAAAAATGTTCCAATTCGTATAAAAATTATCACCAAGAGAAAAATTTTCACCAAGAAATCCAAATATTTTATATTATAATACATATTTTATCTAATAGGTAAAATGAAATGTACTGAGTTTTTCAAGATTTAATCGATTCTTGTATAAACATATCTTTATGTTATTTTGTGTACGATGGCTTCAGTGCGCACTGAGTACGTTCAATTGAATTCGCTATAAATTAATTCGCTATAACATTTTTGTATAACATTTTTCCACAGTCTTGCTTTAAGAGGTCTTAAGTCATAAGTCGAAAGAAATTATATAAGAGCCTTTAGCAGAAAGGCTGATTTATAATCTTAAGACAGTGACTTATTATGTTTTCAATCGTCTACAATAAAGAAGAGAAAAGAAGAACAACAGAGATATCGGGAATAAGCTGGTTTTCTGGTTCAGTCAGAAATGTTGGTTGATTGATCAACGTCGATCGATGTTGAATTAATATCGATTCGACATTGATCAATCAATCATCATCATTTTTGGCTGGGCCGGAAAACCAGCTTACCTTCAACTATCTATAGCCTCTACTATTACTGTTCATTGTAGACGACGCTTTATGTCTTTAGTAACGCACAAAAACTTATGACTTATATTTTAAAGGCACCATGTATTTATATATTTTTAAGATATGAGTCATAAGATAGTTTTTGTTCGTTACTAAAGACATAAGACTTAAGTCATAAGATATTGTCTTAAGATTATAAATCAGCTTTCTGGCTTTAAGGCCCTAAAACAATTATTTCTATCTTTAAACTGTTTTTGCGCAGTTTAAGCTTTAATCGTTAGATTAAACAAATTGAGCAAAATTCAATTTTTATAGCCTAAAAGCATAAGTTTTGTGACAGATATATCGTCACTTAGAACTTTACAGGCTTACGGCTTCTTAAAGATTGTGAATTTACTCTTAGTAAACAACGTTTATATTAACGTACTTAATAATAACCTAAAGGGATTAAATAAATTTAAAAATATTTCATTTGATTTTTTTTTATTTAATTAATTAATTATTTAACCATAATTAATTAAATTATTAATTATTTTATTAAAATTAAATTATTTAACCATAATTATTTAATTTATTATTATTATTTAACCATAACGGCGTAAACAAAGCTTGCACAATACATGAGATGAAATTTTCCGTTATTTTGCATTATTTAAAACGATGAAAAACTTTGATTTACTAACTATGTGAACTTCCTTTTTTTTCCGATGAAGCATTATATGTAAAATTGGAGTAATATAAATTACACACGAAAAATTTTAATTCATGTGTAATTCAAACGTGTAACTCAATTCTAAATTATAAATTATGACACAACTATTCATAATAAATAAGCGTTAACTTATCAAATTTATCTTAAGTATTTATTGATATAGTAAGTGCATCAATTTTTTCATAATGTAAATGTATTCTTCGATATATTCATAACATAGATAATCTATGAATCTAATAATGATTAATACGAATACAATTGCTTGTTAAGTGAACAAGTAAATTATTAATTAACATTTTTATTATCTTTCTCGTAATTTTCATTAAACATTTTATTATAAATAATAATATTTTATAAATACATATATTAGCACAGAACAGATCTGCTTTTACACGAAAGTGCGTTCGGTTGGGTGTTATTTAATCTAAACTTGAATCTCGAAATTAAAGTAATCATTTCGCAGAAAATTGTTTTAATTATAAAATTAAAAAAATAATATATACAGATATACCAATACGTAATTTGGATTAATAAATTCATTTGAATTAATGAGTCAAATTTAAATCACTTCCTTGAAATAAATCTTGTTATTTTTAACTATTATAAGTGTTCTCTCTCAAAATGTATAATTAATGTATATTTTAAAACAAAATAATTAAAAATTATATAATTAAAGAGACAATCTAAAACAATCCATTTCTATGATTGAATCGCTTCAAAGTAGTTTCAAAGTATAAATCAACATTATCATACCTTGTATATGCATTAATAAATAATAAGCTAAATTTGAATTAAATTTAATACACTTCTTAAATTTAATTTCATTGTTATCATTTTTAGTTATATTAACAATTTAATATATGTTATGCTACTGCATTTATAAATACTTTATATAAAGTAGCCTTTAATGTATACTAATTCAGTGTAGTGCGAGTGATTGAATTCATCGTAACAGTGTACGAGTAGCTCGCACTATTCCACGTTGAAAGTATGAATGCGAAATTATATACTTATATATATATAAATATTTCATAAATCTGACTGATAAAATATTTAACGCCTTTTTAAACAGACATATATCAACATATATTATATTATATTAGATATATATTATATTAGATTTGTAAAATGAATTTTAAGATTACCATCATATCATATTATTGTGTGTGTGTGTGTGTGTGTGTGTGTGTGTGTGTGAATTTTACAGCATATACACACAATATAGATAAAGAATAATTTATTAAAAATTTTATATGGATGAATAGGTATATAGTCCATTCAAAATATGATAATGTCAACACTGCATTAAAATAAATATGATAATTGATTTTTATTATATAAATATGCTATATATAGAAAAACGAACTTTTATTGAAGTATTAAAAAATTTAATGTTAAAGACGGATCTCAATATAACTTTATTATTACTTATTAAAATAATAATGTAGATTGCTCATATATAATAAAAAATTGTGCAAAAAACGTGTTTATATGAGCAATCTACATTATTAATTTGCAAAAAAAATGTTTTAATTGTCATATATTTTTTTTTAGTTTTTAGTGTAGTATAATTTAATGTCTACAGGACCATCTAGCGTTTGGAATTTCAACTACCGGTTATTTTGAATTTGAAAGGCGTAATAACATTTATGACGTATCAGAAATTTAGTTTTTTGTTTGACATTTACGAAATGGGTCGCTATACGCTTGAACAAAATTGGGATATATTGAAAACTTACTTCCAAAATGGTGAGTCTTCAACGTAAGTAAGAAATTTACGTGTAAAATTTGGTAGAAAAGAAATGCCTTCAACGCAGTTTGTGGATCAATTTGTGAAGCAAATTCGGCAAACTGGATCCTTATTGGATAAAGCAACTCGTTCACATGCTCGTCCAGTAAGGTCAACCGAAAACATTGCTGCTGTTGCTCAGAGTGTGCTTGAACAATCATCAACATCAACTCGCCATCGTTTTCAAAACTTGAACATTTCACATTTCTTTGAGAAGAATTTTGAATAAAGACCTCGGTAAATGGCAATGTACTATCTTTCCAATAAAGCCATAAACTTTGAAAAATATTCATGCGTTTTTTTTTTAGAGCCAAATTAAATTCTAAATTTTAAATGGCCCACCCTGTATATTTATAATCAGATCTTATGTTTAAGACTTCCTTAAATTTATTTTTAAATGTTTAATAGTCAATAAAATAATTCATAGAACATCTGAAGATAAATTTAAGGAAACTTGATAAAATCTGATTATGAACCTGGGCATTAATTATATTTGTCGGATGTAACATTTAAACTGTATAAATCTACTTATAAAATAAAATAAGATTGAGTTCATGATTATTAATCATATCTTTTAAACTATTATCTATAAAAACTCACTATTTTAAAATCTTTTTAGAGAAATGTTTTAAGAAAATAAACAATTACAATTTGAAATAGATTGATGAGAAAAATCTAATTAAATTCCTATTTTTCGATTGCACTAGATTATATATTGCTATGTGAATTTATATAAATACATATTTTATTTTTCAAACAGCGCGAAATTGTTTTCGGAAGGCAGTCATGTACAAATAAAAAAGTAGGAGAGACCGAGGACAAAAGTAACGTTTTGACTTTGAAGTGTTTGACGTTGAACAGTTAAAATATTTACATTAAAAAAATATGTATCTTTGGATGTAGAATTTACTCAGCTACAAAATTTTCTTTGGTTTAATTTTTTTATATAACTAGAAAAAAAGTTATGTTTGTTTAGACTATGAGGAATTTTATTACAACCGTTCCAACCCTATAGACGATTGTAACAGTAGAGGGGGATAATTGTATCACATCTGCCAGAGATACATAACACAACTACATAAGTCATATTCTTTCTTGCAGCTGCACGAATGGATAACTAATCCTTTATAACGTCTTTAAATGTCTGTTTGTATAAAGATACTTCTTTTATTAATATAATTTTTCTCTTACCTGTCTCGTGTTTTCTTGTTAATAGCATTCTACGAAAAAAAATACAAATACAAATAACATTGTACAAAATAATACTAAAATAAAATCAAGTAAGTTCGGGGACAATTGTAACGTTACAATTGATCCCAGGCATCGATGTTACTATTGTCCTGTAATGGTATTTTATGATTTATAGTAAAGTTTTTAAATAAAAACTTAAATAAAAATCAACTCAAATATGCAAATCATCAACGCAGATAATCATTAAAACATATTAAGATAATACATTATATCTTCATTATAAAGAAAAAAAATATTTAGATTTTATGCACGCAGTAAAACTTACTTGATACATGAAAAAAATCATTTCTACTCCTGTACTCGTGCACGTTTCACAAGAATCAGCATAATGAACAATTCAATGCCGATTCTGTCTACAGCATTTTATCATGCAGCCGCATACATATATATCTACTATATTATAGTTTAAGAAATGTTAATGATATTATTATTATTTATATTGTTCTCTTGTTAGTTTTATCCTCGGTCTCTCTCTTATTGTGATAAATTGATAAGCAGTTTATAAATTTTGATGCTAATTAGCATCTTTATATATGTTAATATCTCAAATCTATGAATAATTTAATGTAAAAAAATATTATAGATGGTTAAAGATCGAAAAAAATTTTAGCGCGCTGTTTGCAGAATCAGATGTGTACATAAATTCACACAGATAACTATAAGCATTAAGATCTGCTTTGATCGATAAATATAGAATTTTTCTCTTATTTAATTAGCTTTAAAAAAAATGTTTCTTTATTATATTATTATTTTTCAAACAGTATAAATTTTTACAAAAAATTTTTTAAAAATTAAGAACATGTGTAATTATATATATATATATATACAATTATATATATTTATAATATTTCATATGTTCTTGTGGAAAATCTGTTATTGCTCTTTCACCATTTTCAAACAGAATCTGCATCGAAAAAACATTCGAAAAGACAAGTATGAAACAATTAACAAATATACACATTGACACATTTATCGTGCCAATAGATTAATAGCGAAAAAACTGTGAATTGATTCTCGTTGATTTATCGTGCATAGTAAATGAGGACCGAAGCCTCGATGACGAAATGGCACACGTGTGACGCACTGATTGTTTACTTTGATACAAACGTCTTTAAAGCGTATGGCCCATGAAACGATGCGTTTATACACGACGATCACTCGCCAACATTATACGATCGTTGCTAGATGAAGTTGAACGCATGTTGGTGTCATAATGTTGTCGCAACGACGTAATGACTATTTCGCCGTTTTTCTTAGAAAAAGCACTTGAAGTTTACTATTATATTTTGCCATTTTTCCTGGAAAAAGCACTTGAAGTTTGCTATTATATTTTGCTGCCCATGAAAGAAGAATTTTTATCATGCGCACGCTGCGGCAACGTATCAGGATAACACCCTGGAAAAAAATATTTTATATATAATTATATCAAATTATATTATAGTTTTATATAATTTTATTATCGGGACAGTATAATGTTTCGCACTAATTTCTCTTTATGCGAATTATCGAAATTTTCCAAGTCACGATTATGTAAAGATTTAATATCAACTGACAAATGTACTATTTTCTCATTATTACGATATAATTTTTGTACTAACAGTAAGACCAACTGGTGAAATCATTGTGAAACTGTCGTAAAAATCAACGATTTATTGTTAAATAAATTGAGAATACAGAACTCTTGATAATAAAAAATGTAAAAGTAATATAAGAGTAGTAAATGAGAGAGAAACAGTGCGGTTATTTTATTTTGCGTGGAACGCAAAAATTAATATAATTTTAATATAAGTATTATATATACAAGTGAGTGCAAAAAGTATTCGTACAAAGAAAATATTAAAAAAAAATTTTATTTTTAAAAAGTAAATATTAGAGAAATAAGTCATCGAATTGATGTTGAATCGATATAAATATGATGATTTTAACATTAATTTGACGTCGATCCAACGTTTAATTGACGATTTCTTGTTGGATAATTAACAATTTATTCATAAAGAATAAAATAAACTGTAAAATAGACTATGTTTCTTAAAATGAACCAAAAAGATATATATTAATTATACAAAATCATCATCATTTGATATCATTTGAAAAATAAGCGATAATTAAAAATTGTTTGAATGCAAATAGTATTCACTACTATTAGTATTAATATTAATAGTATTAATAGTATTAATATTAATAGTATTTGTATGACGAGAAATTTAGCTTTTAAGATTAAGAATATATGTGAAGCTCATTTGTTTATGTTAGAACAGAATGTATTTATTGTATAAAATTGCTAATTAATGTTTATTTTGTACAAGACTTTTTTTATAACAAATTTCTTTGTACGAATACTTTTTGCTCTCACTCTATATATGTATAAAGATTAACGTATCAGAAATTCTTTAAACGTTTTAACTTCATTTAAGATCATTTTTAGTGAATTTTTAGCGGAAAAGCAAATCTCATGCTTATTTATAATAGTAATTAACTATCATCTGAAGTGTAACAATTAATATTACACTGAGTTAATTCACAGTAGAAATTCACGATGTAGTGAAATTTCGATGACATTAAACACTACGGGACACGACTTGTTTTCCTGAGAGTTGTTTGCATTTTAATAAATTATTGGAATCACATAGAATACAGAATTTCTAGTAAACTAAAACACAATCTAATAAGAAAACAAGCATGATTTAACTTGGTATTCAAAAGCAATATGCGCAGAATATGTTTGGAATTACAAGGAAATTAATAAATTTAAAAGTCAATTTAAAATTAAAGCTACAGTGGAAAAAACTTTTCGAAAAAATTAATCTTAATACATACTTCTTTGAATAGAAGAATCTAATATTCTTAACATTTTCATTAAGATTCTTAACATTTACGTAAATATTTATTGAATGAAAAAAATGATATTAGGTGTACAACTTTGCTTTCGCCGTTTTTCTATAGATGGCTTTAGCGGTAAGTGGTGGTCGAAATAAATAGATCATAGACGTCATACAATAAACTTGGGCATCTGTCAACATAACCCCATAGAAATATTAGTCGATTTGTGTCTGCATCATAAAGTTATTCTCAATTGAAAATGTCAGTTTACGAGCCAAATTCTCGTCATTTCCTCATTCGGGAGGTTTTAATTTTTTGTTTCAATATGAAGAAATCTGCGGCTGAGGCTCATCGAATGTTCTCAAATACTTATGGTAAGGCCGCTATTAGTGAAAGAACGTGTCATGAGTGGTTTCAACGCTTCAAGAATGGTGATTTTGACGTCCAAGGTCATGCTCTGTATTTGGTAGGACCAGCTCGGCGTAGTGTATTATGAACTGTTAAAACCGACTGAAACAATCACAGGCGATCGGTATCGAACGCAATTGATGTATTTGAGCCAAGCATTGAAAGACAAACGGCCGCAATACAACGAGAGACACGAAAAGTGATTTTGCAGCATGACAATGCTCGATGTTGCGAAAGTGA
>NW_012130123.1:268634-280650 GCF_000143395.1 Atta cephalotes | reverse complement strand
AGTTAAATCAAATTAATGATTTTTATAACAAATAAATATATGTTTATATTTATTAGTTAGTAAACATTTACTTAAACCTATTTAAACAAATATATATTACAATTTAAACAAATATTTATTATATTTATTATATTTATTATAATTTAGTATTTTTTTTCAGTATATTGTCTTTATTCTTGCTTTATTTTCTATTCTTCGCCTTTTTGCATAATGTCTTGTTTTGCGATAACAAGTCCTTTTTTTCTTTTCCAAACTCATTTTACGATTTCGTTTGGCAAGCGTAATTCTTCACGCTCGAGCGCACGGAATCGCGGCGGTCTTTGCACGCGGATCACGTCGCAAACGCGCGATTCGACTTGATTCGCGTACGTGAAATACTTACGAAAACTCGGAAAGAGCGGGGAATCCTTGAAGCCAGAAATTATGAAGGATGCAACGCGCTCTTCCTGCGCAATGAACGTATAATGTACGTACAATACACCCGTGTAAGCACAACAGCGTCTTCTTTCTCGTTGAATCGTCCTTGCCGCGAACTAATCGACATTGCCTTCGCAATATTGAACACAATACTGTTCACGAATAGATTTCCTTGTGTTCGATATTCGATATTGCTTCGATACAGCTATTGATCGGGTTATATATGTCTTGCAAGTAATAAACAAAAGTAATGAAATACGACGCCAATGCAGCTTGCGATTTTTGACGATTCGTTAATCGCTGCCGATACTGTTCTATTTTAAAGTGATGAGCATAATCGATTATTTATAAAAAAAAGATTATATTAAATAGATTGTAAATCGAATATGTTTTTCGATAGTGGTACAATCGAGGTGCAGGTAATCTTATTCATTACTCCTCGATCCTTAAGACTAAAAATATATTAATTATTTAAAATAATCGATTATCCATCGAATATATTCATTACTAATTCTATCAAATCATTCCTGGATTTTAAATTTTAATTTTTGTAGCGAATTCCTTATGTATGAGTAGTTTGACCTTTGTGCTGATTGTGAATTGCGAAATTGAAATTCCACAGCATAATTCTTCGGCTCTGCGAAGCGATTTAATATGTGAAAGGATATATTCTTAAAATAATATTCTAAATGCGATAAAATAACGTCATCGTTTACTTCAATGACTAATTTAAAGAGCAAAGTTTGATTTTTCAAAGTTTGATTTTCCTATTCTTGAGATTGCATCACCAAGCTGTTTTCATTAAATATGTATAGAAGATTTACAACAAAGATAATCTGCATATTTAAAAAAAAAAACATGTAATTTGTTTTTTTAATTTCCGCAAAGCAAAAGTTATATTTTAAATTGATAACGATGTAGTTTTATACATAAATTTTATATCGATTGGTTTGAAAGGACACAATTTCGCAATATGTAACGTTTTATTTCTTCCTTTTACTTTCTGTTTTTTTTTAGAGATCATTGCACATTTTGTATTTGCTATCTATATATACATAGATAATTATTAATAAAATAGCAATCTAACAAAATGAGATTTCAAAATAATAATTTTTTTATAGACAATAATTAAGAATAGGACTAATCATGAATGCAAATCTTATTTTAGTTAAGTAGAATTATGTAACTCAAATGCAATTATATTCATAAAATTATATAACCTAAATTAACTTTTTATGCAGATGTTTTTTGCAGCACAAAACTATCTTAATATTTTGTGTTAATTATACACAGATGCATGAAAGTATATGTTGAAAAATAAAGGTATCGATTTTTTTGCTCAATTTTAAAACATTTGATGATTTGAATTGAAAGTTTGATTACGTGAACCAGATCAAAGTTCAAACTGTTTGAGTAAATTGAACGTGAAAATCGTGCCGTTACCTTGCAATCCGTATGATAAGAAGCGTGATAAAGAAAGAAAATAAAAAACAGCGCATAAAGTAAACAAGTACAACAACACACCTTATGATAAGATTATTTATAAAAAATAAAATAACCACATTGAAAATTTTTTTGTCGCATTTTCATCAGACAGTTAATCGTGCTAAACATTGTATTGATATTAGCGGGAACGTGAATAACTCACGTTCTTGTCGATTGATCTTGAATAATTTACCTGAAATATTTTTATCACAATCGTTCAAAGTTGATTATGATAATCACGATGACAAGGGTCGACAACTTTTGCTTAATAAAATGCTTCCTGGTTCTTTGTGCAAAATTAATATGTGTGTGAACAATTTCGTTGAATCCCTTGTTATTGCGATGTACAGAGAAAAAATGTTCCAATTATTTATAAATAATTGGAACGTTTTTTTTCTCTATATCACAATTTGAAAAAAGATTAAGGTATAATAATGCTTTTTTTACGAACGATTTTTATGATGATTGTTATCTATGTTACGTAAGTGATTTCAAAGAATTGATTATGAAAATCAATAAAAAAATAGCTTTTTATTCTTTTTTTATTTTTTAAAAACTTTTTGCTTATTTTTTATTTAAAATGGCTTAATATTATGCTATATTTTGTTGGAATAATATCCCGAGAAAAATGTTTCAAATATTATTATCTATAGCGGAGATCATGAATACAAGGTATATCATTGCACATAATGGCAATAGTAATACTGGAAATAACTAATCAAATTTTGACCACAATTCACTTTCCTGCGCATCCTCGGAATAGGATAACCTTGCCTTCTTATCATGGGGGAGACCAGGACCTGTAGACTATAGGGATAAGTAAAATAGTCGAGGCTATGTTAAAAACAAAATATAGGAGACACGTGGAAACATGTCTGAGCACGCAGCAGCGACTTTCATTCAGTCTGCTGTAACATCTCGTTGCGAACACATCTATAATATAGAAGTTACGCTATAATTAAAAAAAAATGGTACACGTAAGTAAATATTTTTATTGTTAAAGTTTTTGTTTTATTATCGTATATGATTATTTAAAATATTTGATTTCTATTTAGATAGTAAATGTAGTTTTTACTTAATAAAGTCCAACAGATTATTTTTGTTTATCTGTCTTTGTTATCGTATGTTATTAATATTTTTAAAAAATTAATGGATGAGGATAGCAGGCTAATCACAGTATGGGATTATATGACATTTAGTGATGATTTTTATGATATTTATTCAATATTTCATTCCTTTAAAAAGAGTTATTTCAGTGGTAAATATTATAAGTTTAGTTCCCTCACGTCTAATCTCTATAAAAGGCTAGTCTAAGCTCATTCGATGTGTTATTGCACGAAACTAATGAATTTAGCAAAAAGAAGCATTGTTCTGCCCTGCGAAGCGAATGTTTTTGTTTAAAATATATTTTTATAAAAGTTTTAATATGTAGCCAAAGATGTAACAAAATACATTAATCTTATAATTAAATTATCTCACATTAGAATCGCCCCTATCCTGCAGTCCCAGGGCTAGTTGACTCTAATGGAATGCATTAGAAAAATGCATTTGTTTCATATTAGTTATCAGTTTCTCCTTATTATTAAAATATTATTAGATAGTCAAATGTATGTAGTAAATAGTGTAGAATTAATTTTTTCGATAAGTCTTTTAAATTCGTCTGTAAAAATTCGAAACTGAAAAATGATTCTACTAGCTCTAGTCTCTACTAACCCTATATAATTATATAAAAAATTAACATATTTTATATACAGTTATATATAATTATATATAAAATATGTCCATATATACATAACAATTTTTCTTGGGATGC
The DNA here is from genome assembly GCF_000143395.1 of Atta cephalotes. NCBI lineage: Eukaryota > Metazoa > Arthropoda > Insecta > Hymenoptera > Formicidae > Atta > Atta cephalotes. The sequence goes on along the minus strand of NW_012130123.1, from coordinate 276,935 downwards.
TATTAAAATTTGATCATATTTATACGTGTACACTTCAAAAATTTAATTTCTATTTCGGAAAAAATCATTTGTATTATACAATATTATATGTATCAATATATTGTATGTATTCCGTTGTATGTATTTATCTGTCAAAAACGGAGCAAATCAACTTCTTCAGAAAATTATAAAGAAAATAGTAAATACAGAGAAATACTATTGGAAAGGAGAAGTTTTTGCAGAAGTATCTAAAAATGTACTAGATACAAATTTGAAAATAATTTTGTTGGATCATCAAAATAGCTATAAAATTATAAAAATTATATCAAAGGATAACAAAATAATTATATAGAACAATTAAGTTGCTAGGATGTTAAAATTTTTTGTAGTATTATTTATTATGTTTGAGGTTCCTACATAATTATTTTGATTCCAACAAAATTATTTTCAGCTCTATATTCTCTAAATTCTTTGAAATAGACTCTTGCTCTAAAAAATAAAAATTGAGTCAGTACAGTCTTGAAAATAAGTAGCTCAATTTTCTTTTAGAATGAGATTTCTCTCTTTAGTATGAGATTCACTCTAAAAATTTTAGAGAACAGCTACTTTTAGGTACTTCAGCAAGATCATTCTTTCCATATATGGATGTCAATAATGACGAATGATTATGACGTACGTCGCACAAAAATGGCTCGCATAGCGGCAAGATGTACTTGGGTATTGATCGCCGACCTTTGTCTATTACAATTCGCTTCCGACAAATTGCTTGACAAAAATCCTCAATTGACATTGACTATCTCAATAGATATAGAATGATACTTGTACGGCACGTTCGCGAAATTGTGCAACGGATGTAATCGCGCTATTCTTCAAGCTTCGTCAATCATTCGTATAGCACTTCGATATTACTAGGCCAAGGCCATAAACGTGTACGAAACGACGCATTATGCTGATCTACATCCTATATTTTGCGGCCCGTTGACCACATATTATTTGCCTTTTTTTTTATAGACCTCCGTTCTTTTCTTTGACCTTGTGCCATTCATTAAAGAGATTTTTCGTAACATCTAACGTAGAAGTCCACGCTGGCGGTTAGCTCCGAGCAAAGTACATTCTCTTATAGAGAATAACATAAAATAAAGCTAAGACAGTTGATTGAAAGAGAGGAGAACCGGTATACATTTATGATAGAATGTTGAGGAAACAAGATGCTAGAGTCATGTAGGGTAGAATAGAGAAATCATTGTGAACTGAAACACTTGTTTCTATTTGGACGAAGTTTTTTCGTCATAACGTTTCATCGATTGTACTCTTAATGAATTGAACTTTTTACAATTATTTTATTAATAGTGATACATTGATTTATTTAATGATATTTTATATCATAAAATGTAGAAATATATCATAAAATGATTAAATGTCGCATTGATTTCTGTCCAGTTTTCATGAAAAGAGGGGATGCGCAACTCCGTTAGTAATTATGGATTGAAAATATATATAAATTAAATAATTATAATTTTTGATATTTTAAAATTTATCAAAATTTATCAAAATTTATCAATTAAATATGTATTTGTACGATATTTATTTTTTAATATACGAATCTTTTTAGCGAGAAATATAAATAGACTTCCACAGTGTTTTGTTAGACTACATCATTTTATAGGTCCTTGAAATATTTTAATGCAGTTTTTACTTCTTATTTAAATCTTTTTTTATTAAAATTAACATTTGCGTTCGTATACACTGATTTATTATAAGTGATTCTGTAGGCTTAATTGAAAAAAATGTCTTTTGTATATTAAATTTATACTGAATTGTATGATTAAATATTATTTTAGGTATAATGTTCTTGATCTTTGGAGTAGAATGGTCATCTTGTCATCTTTAGTTATAAGAGTTATAGAGATAAAATCTATTTCTCTGAATCTTGAGATACGAACATGATGTACACTTGGTATAGTTCTTTTGACTTGTGTTTGTGACATTTTACATATTTGTATGGATTAAAAGTTTTTTACGGGTATTAAAAAAAGTGTTTTTAATTCAATCAAACCACTCAGAATCTGGAATTTAAGGAAATTCCTAAATAGTTAAAATTATCAATTTTCGCAAGATTACAAAGATAATAAAACTTGATCTACATTGATGGACTATGATAATGCATTTTATTACAAGCATATTATTTTATTAAATGGGTAATTTCTGCAATTTTGCGGAAATAAAATTTCTTATACATTAATAATCATAGATATTTGCCGCTTGTGCAGTCATTATAGAATTATGATATCTTAGAATTATGATATCTTAGAATTATGATATTCTAAAGAATAGTGCGATCATTTATAGAATTTAATTTTTTCTGTATTTGATTAAAGTATCTACATCATTTTTTTATGATATTATCATCATTTTATAAAATTAGTATGTATTATTCTTGTATAAAATGCTATAAGAGACAAAATGGTAATGAAATGATTTTTGTTTAGATTGGTTTTTTTTAATTACATTGTTATTATTTTATTATTATTTTATTACTTAACTTAATTATAATTTAATTATTAATTAGATCTTTATGTATCACATATCTTCGTGAATTATAACAATATTAATTATAGTGAAGTAATAAAGGAGGAAATACGCGTTTTCGATAACGTAAAACAAGTCTAATAACTCAAATTATGAGTTAACAATAATTATAATTTATTATAATATTAATTTATTACAAATTATAATATCAAAACAGAGTCTGATGATGGCCTCTATTAATTCAAGCAAACTAAGGTCATTAAAATGAATATTATTCCTCAAATGAATTAAGAGTCACATCTTGATTTAATTTATTGTCATTTTGATGTTATCATGATCTGTTGTCTCATTGGGTTTATATTTAAATGATTGCTTCCTGTTACATGTATAATTTATTAATTCGACGAAAGGACAAGTTAATAATGAAATGATTTTCGTTTAGATTTATCTTTTTTTAATAATATTCTTATTATTTTATTATTATTTTATTATAATTTAATTATTTATTAGATCTTCGTGTTTCACGAATCTTCGTGAATTGAAACAATGTTAATTATAATTACGAAGTAATGGAGAAGGAAGTGCGCGTTTTTGATAATCTTCATAAAATTATAATTCAAGTTATGATAATATATTATGTTATAAATTATTATTCTCTATGTGTTGTAAATTATTATTTTCAAGCAAAATAAAATCAAAATAATAAAAAAAAATCAAAATAATTTTTATGAAATAAATAAATGAATTAATAAATTAATAGGTTAGATAAATGAATTAATAGAATTAATAGGTTTTCAATTAGTCATGATCAGTCGATTTAATTATTATTTTGATGTTATCGTGATCTATTGTTTGAATTTATTTATGTTTAAATCGCTTCTTAATTACAATTTATAATTCGATACACTATTTTTTTTCATAATAATAAAAATTATTTATCTCGCAATTTAAAGTTTTTAGTGAACGACTGCGTATAGAAAAATTACAGTGTAATCATAAAAAATTTGTTTTATTAGCTATAAATATGAAACATTAAACAATAATATAGAGATTTCGAATATGTATATGTGTTTTTTCGCGAATGTTTCTCTTTTACATGCAAATAATTTTACAAAATTAGCCATACCATGGCAATCCCGCTCAGTAATGTTCTATTTAATGATGGCCTAGCGGTAGATGTCAATCGATTAGCGCATCCATTGTTTATGCGTTACGTAAAAACATCATGCAACATTGATCGCTTCCTGAATATAATTGCGGCTATTCGATCGTCGTTATTCCGACGTTATTATTTTTTTCAGATAGCAAAAGCTGCTTACAAAATTAAAATTAAGAAAGCGAAATATTGCGCTAAATACTACTAGTGTAATATTCTAATGTGTTGAAAGAATGTTGACGCAGAACAACTGGAAAATCATAAATTTTAGCTGAAGGAAAATTTTTATAATAAAGGTTGTCTGAAATATTATAATTTTTATAAAGAAACAAATAAATGGCTTAAAAATGACACGAAATCTCTCGATGCTGTATATTCTAATTTATTTACAAGGATTTGATGTTTCTCTCTCCTTACCTTTGTCAACGTATTATATACTATATTATTTAGTTTTTGATTGCATCAGTCACATGAGAATGAAAAATAAAACTGACATTTTCTTTAAGCGACTTGTCTTTGCATTTATTAATTCAATATTTTATCAGTGATTATTTATTATATATGTCTGTTTAATTCAGTTTAAATTTGTTAACTAATTTGTTAAATAATAATTAACTTGACAATTATAATGAAAATACGCTTGGACATAATAAGTTCTATACATTTACATCACACAAGTCATGTGACGCATAATTTGGTTTTTTAATTTCAATTTTTAAGTATATGATATCTCACAATAATAATAATTGTATGTACATCTCATAAGCAACATGTCGCATAATTCGATTTTTGAATTTCAATTTTTAAGCGTATGACTAATAATTTTTTAATTGTATTTTAAAGATTGTTTTGCGATTATTGAGAAAAATCCGCAATAGGATCGAAAGTCTATTGTATATTACGTATTGATTGAATAAATTCATTGCACGCGTATATTCAGTGTTCGGCTCATTTATATATTTATGGCTTGTTTTTATACAATATCAGCTAAAAATGAATTCTACAAATGTAAAAATAAAATTCTTACAATTTTTTTTTTAAATTGCATAGTTTAAATAATAGTGGCTATAATATTATTGATAATATTATATAATATTGTATATAATATTATTAATTTATTATATGTTTTGTAATTTTCTAAATCAGTTTCATATATATTTTTTCTTTCTTTTATTTTTTCCATAATACGGTTTTAAATATAAGATTGGAGTACAGCATAACTGGCACACATGTCTGTAAGATAAACCATAAGCTAACTTAATTTTTATAATGTCAAGTAGTTGTTATTAGAGCTGAAAGCAATCGTGTGTTTTATAGGAAATCCTTTAAAAAAGAAACTGTAGCATTATATGTTTGCATCTTATAGAATAGCAACATAAAGTATTCATATAAATGAAAAAAGTTTTATATAAAAGTGAAAAGATTCTAGAAATTTTTGTATATATACATTCACATTAGATATTTTTGTACAGATGACTCCTGTGAAAGAAAAAGAATAAGAATATATGGCATTACTGCCTATCGTGTTAGTTTTGGGGCTTATTTTGTCCAACGATCATTTTTGCTTATCTTTTAAAAAAGTAAATTATTGCAAAATCGCAAACAGTATTATAAAAGCTTACATTATTTGATAGAAGGTATTTTCTAGTTTGTATTTATGTTTATTAAGTTTTTAGCTTTTGTTGGCCAAGAAATATTGCCTAAAAACAAAATGGATCTCTGTATCGAAGATCTTCTGACAGTTAAAACTCAATGAATGTTTTATTTGACGTACTTATCTTCTTATTAACTTAAGTTTGCTTCTTTTTTGCAGCAAAATTTTTTTTTGCTTTTGGATGATCGTCGAAATTACGATCAATTTCCATATACAAGGTGATTTTAACATATTTCGTCATTCATCATGAACAGAGTGAATCGAACTGAGTCGAAAAGTCATCTATCATTTTGCAGTTTGCAATAGTTAACAAAATATTAATTATTAAAAATTGCTAAATATTGGTCTTGAATAATTTTTTACTCAAACTTACTATCAACTTTATAGAAAAACTGCAAGAGACAAAAATCATTTATTTTCTTCTCATAGAACTTTAAAAATTTTTTCAGAATTTTTTATCAATTTTTTAGTATAGTAATAGTATTGCATTTTATTATTTTTATAGTAATACTGCATTTTATTATTTTTATCAACATGAGAAAATACGATATTAAAAAATTTTGAAAAAATTCTCAAAACTTTATGAGAAGAAAATAAATGGTTAATTTTTGTCTCTCTCTTGCAACTTTTCTATAAAGTTGATAATATTTGAGTAAAAAATTATTCAAGATCAATATTTAACAATTTTTAGTAATTAATATCTTGTTAATTATTGCGAAATTACAAAATGATAGAGGACTTTTCGACTCAGTTCGATTCACTCTTGTTTATGGTAGATGACGAAATATGTTAAAATCACCCTGTGTAACTCGTATCGCAGACCTCTTCTCGCGACTGCAAGATCGTAATCTTTTCACTTGGTCAAGATATTTGTACTGAAAAAAATCAATACTTTTATGGAAATTACTTTTTTATGACCAGACTTAATTATAACTAATTATAACTTTTAATTATAACTTTTTTTCTAAATTTTTTAAAGTGAAAATATACGGAAAGAAAAAATTTGCTATGAACGCTAATTCTTTGCCACAATTTTCTTTGCAAATATAGAGATCGCAAATTATTTGCAGGTGTAACAAATATTTTTTTTGTACTCACTACAAGAATTATTTGTAGTAAATATAAAATATTTATCAAATATGCATATTTATTTGTTGCAGCAAATAAATTTGATAATTAAATTTGCAATCCCTTCGCGTTTATAGCGAAATTATTTTTTTCATATTAATGATTTGTACATATTTGTACATATTAATGGTAAAAAATGTGAAAAAATAATAAAGACAAATTCAAATCGATAAAGCGGCTAGACTACTCTACTCGCCAAGCAATTAGACACGATTAATTGGATCCATAGATAAGAACCAATCATATTCATTCGCTCAGTAAACATGCCTAGAACTTGCTCATTTTGTGTGTAAAATTCAATGGAATCCCGAAAATATATACAGCATGTGAAATTAATATAATGTGTAATTTTCTATGTGAGTCGCAATATTACATAATTATGCTGGATCAGAAGGTAGTAAATATTAATTTTATAAGCGCGATAGGTCTTATCGGAATTTCACTCTGTGTCGTTGAACTTCGTTTGGCCTTCGGCGGGATATCCGGTCTTTCCTTGGAAAGTCCAAACTCAAAATAGCATCTCCGCGTCGAGCGACGTCAGAAATAAACTACTTATGCTTTATGACCATGTTCTTACGTATTTTAAGTACGATGAAATGCATTAATATTCAAATGATTTTCCAGAATTAATAGAATTATTAATTTAATTTATATCTTTGAATTCTTTTTATTTATTCAGATTGTTAAGTCATTATATACATGGAAAGAATTTGTTGAAATATCTAAAAAGTTTAAGTAAATATACAGAAAAAAAACTTGGTTCATTAAAATAATTATGTATAGGAATTCTATCATGATGAATAATGCTGCAAAAAGTTTAAACATTCTGTCAATTAGTTTGAGCGTTTTACATCAATATTGATAGTCCAATCTAAAAATATTTTCAGATCTTGCTTAAATATTTAAGCAAAATCGTTTTTTTTTGTGTATTAATGTGTTTAATACGTAAATTTTAATCTTTCTGTTTATATTGTAATTACGATACATCATTTAGACGTTTAGACATAAAAAGACATATTATTAGTTAGATTTCAGCACAAGTAAATAATTGTTCCTCGATTATAACAAATGATATTCTATTCTTTAAACAATGATTCTAAAAAATAGGTACTACATAGAATAAATAAAATATCTGTTTGAAATTCTTGGATGAGATTTTAAAAAATGCGATCATGGTTTTCCATAATTCTCTTTCTCTGAATATTATTTTTTATAAGTATATTTTAGATCTTTTTATGCAGATCGATGATTAATAATTATCTCATTCACAACTTAGACAGAAAATGGCGAATATCTTACGAAATTTGTATAAAAAGATAAATATTTCTCTGTCGAACAGTTGCTTTTCACATTTATAATTTTTTACCAAAAAATAGTGATGTATGAAAGTTGAGTCAAATTGAGGCAAAAATGAATCATATCTGAAAAAAAAATTTTCAATTTGTAACTATAACTTAATTAATAATACGTGGATAGTTTGATGAGTCAATGATTTTCATTTACTTTTTTTTTAATTAAAAATCAACATATTTTTTAACACAGTTTTATTTAAAAAAATCACTGATTTGTTAAACTGCCCATGTACATTATTTGACATTAATTCTGATTGACATAATAAAAGAGCGGATAACGTTTCCACCTTTCTGATAATTATTCGCTTTTTAATATATTCTGTACATTGATTAGAATACATATGATTAGCTAAGCCGAGCGATTCCATTTAAAATTCGCATAATTTTTCATGAACTGTTCAACGCATTATAACATTTTCCTTTTTACGTCTTTGTACGATAAATATGATTATTCGACGTGCAATTACACACACACACACACACACACACACACACACACACAC
>NW_012130123.1:266877-268614 GCF_000143395.1 Atta cephalotes | reverse complement strand
GTGTGTGTGTGTGTGTGTGTGTGTGTGTGTGTGTGTGTGTGTGTGTGTGTGTGTGTGTGTGTGTGTGTGTGTGTGTGTGTGTGTGCGTGCAAAATACTTTATATGACGAGAAGCTATGTTAAAATTTACTGATTATTTACACGACGCGAAGTGTCTGACGTGACATAATTTTTCCGGACGTCCGCGGTATCGTGGTAAGATTGAGCATCGTGGTAGGATCGAGTGCAGGCGAATAATCACAAATGAACGTGAATGAATGTAGAAAGAAAGTTTTTTTTCTTTGGCGTACTAATTGTAAAACAAAGTTATCCTTAAACTAATTAAGGAAATGTCAGAGACAACGATCAGAGAAATTAGAGAAAAGTCAGGTAATTTTGCTGAAATTATCTGGAAAATTAAAATTCTTGGCTTTAAAAAAGTTTAATATTCGTATCATACGCAGTTTTGGAATACTGTTAACTTAACAATTAAATGCAAGTAATGTTAGCATATTAATAGTAAGTTATATTGCTAAGTTAAATTATCTTAATAAAATATTTGACGGTTTGCAAATCAGGAAAATACAAAAAATCAAAATATTATTAAAAACAAACAAGAAAACAACAAGAAAAATCTTGAAATTTTATCCAGAAGTCAAGAAAAATTATGAAATTTTAGAGTGAGGAATTTGCAGCAACTGCAAGGTGAGACGTGTTTATCTTAAAGTGAATTTAGGCTCGTTCGTGCTCACAGCACGTTGAATTGACTGCGTTCGTTTACGTTCGTTCGCACTTCTTAGTCCGACTCCGCCTTTTAGGTATCATCGTCTGGTCGTCGCGCTGACGTCATGTGGTGAACGCCGCGGTAACGTCAGAAGTCGTATGCAGGTGAACCATAATCTTGACGTGCACGACGAGATCCAGAGGACGTGAGCGGGAAGGAGGGAAAAAGAAGGAAAGAGAGAGAAAGAGAGAGAGATGGAGTAAAAGAGAGGCAGGAGAAGGGACCAATATGGCGAATCGGTTAAAAGCTATGCATCGGCGTTACGTCCACCAGTCCGCGAGTTGGCACGACGGCAGTGCATTCGTCGCTTCGATATCGACACGGTCGATAACGCTCTTCTTTTCCTTTCTTTTCTTTCCTTTTTTTTTCAATTTCTTTTTTTTTATCATTTTCTCCTGAAATCTCGTCGAAAAGGAAATCTAACGCCCGCGCGGAGAAAGTCGAAGTAGCGCAGATCTGCGATTTTTCACGCAAATTATCGCCGATCATCATCACCATCGTGCTGATCCCTTCCGGTAAAACGAAAGTTGAGAGAACGGTCAAGAGCGACGATCGATCGAGATAGAAGAGAGAAAGAAAAAAAAAGAAGAGAAGAAGACCACTTTCGCTTTCGTCGAAGTGTCACAATTGTAGTGTGTGTTACGATTTTTGGACGAACGTCGATCACTTGAGACGCAATCAACGTGCGGTAATTAGTAAGTATATTGAGATTTTTTTCTCGATATTATCATTCTCTTGATGTTAATCCAGTTTCATCAACATTTAATGACAATAATAACAAAATCAATAATTTAAATGATTTTATGAAAATAATAATATATAATTAAGATTAAATAGATGTAATGTATATAAAATTATTGTAATATGATTTTATTATTATATCGTTACATTGATACAAAGAAATATTAATGCTAAACATTTAATGTTAGATAAGTTATATCATAATATATATATATATATATATATATATATATA
>NW_012130123.1:260185-265247 GCF_000143395.1 Atta cephalotes | reverse complement strand
ATAATATATATATATATATATATATATATATATATATAAATATATATAATAATGAAATAATATAACTATTTATAAAACTAATTGTATTTTTTATATTATATCAATTTTTATGTTATGTCATATCATAGGGAAAAAAAGTGCATAGATCTTTCTGTGAAGATATTATCTTCTTTGTTAATGAAATCAGACATCAAGAGTTAATGCAATATCGGTGTGTTCAATTTTTGATGTTATAGATACCGAGAAAATCTTATTTGTCTCTAAATCGAGATATGAACCCGTTGTTCCAATTGTATTGATTTACGTGTCTTCGTTATTGATATAGTCAATAAAAAAATTCTATAAAATTGGATTTCAATGCTCGTAAGGTCGTAAATTGAAATATCGAAATAGTTTCGAGCAGAGTGGCTGACTAACGCACAACTGAACGTTTCAATTATTTTTTATTGATTCAATTATTTTTATCAATCAATCACTCGGTATCGTTCAAGAACCATACAAAATATATCTTTCTTCCTTTTTTCTTCTTTACTTCCTTCCTTCTTTCCTTCCTTCTTACCGCACTTCGTTTCTTATGAATCACGAGCGCGCGATTTAAGTTCGATTCACGTTCCACTCATTCGCGACAGACTCGTGGGAGCATTTAATGAACGTATTTATAGTCGTTAAACCATCCTTATGTATTGAAGGAAGCCTTGAGTCAATGCTTCCCGATGCGAGCCGCGTCGTCGCGCTTCTCTGCATGCGTTCATTTTGCTGTGCGATTAGCAAGGCGGATGGATTGCTCGTACACAACAAGTCGACAGTTCGACGCCGTAAATGCGTCAGCGGGGGATTCCGTATGATTATTACGATTACCACCCGGCGATCTGCCCGTGATCGGAAAACTGGACAGTCGATGATGCTCCTTAGCTTTTTACGCGCCTTAGCGCGAAACAAATATGTTTTTAAATGCTCGTTAAAGTATTCCCTAATTATTACCTAATTATCTGCTTCTTTATCTTTCTTTTACTGATGATGATAAATATGGCTTACTGCCTTTTAATTGTTGACAATTTTTAAACGAAAAAGGAAAAACCGTTGCCAAAGTATTTAAAAATATAACTGTATATTATCTAAAAATAATTTTGTTGGATTATCAGAATTAATTATATATGCAAGATATTTACATTGGATTTGCCAGAGTATCAAAATCTTTGCAGCATTAATAATGCTTGAATTTTTTACATAACTATATTAGTCCAACAAAATTATTTTCAGATTTGTAATATCTAAATTTTTAAATATTTCAGCAAAAGCCATTTTTGAGCAATGTAGTCGAATTAAGAACGAAAATTTGAATTTTTTCCTGCTCTCTTTTTTTGCCTCTTTTTTTTCATTTCTTTCTTGCACTCTCTTGTTACAAGAAACGTATATTCTACGTATTAATAAAAACGTGGTTGAATCGTATTACTGTGTCCATTAATTACAGATTACGCCTTTTGTTTTCGGCTTTAAATGATACTATTCCGAAATAAGGTAAATACAGCTTTCACAACAAAACCCCGTCACTGTATGTACATCGCGCGCAATTTATATTATATAACATGACGCAACATACAATAGTGTGGTAAGATTAATTATCGCACGATAAGTGACACGTAACACGCTATGTCTCGAATGCCATCCATGATCGAAATTCCAGCGTTATTCCTCATGATGCATTGTTCGCACTAAAAAAAGGAAATTTTTTTCCTGCGCTCCTTCCTTTTTGACAAGAATTGTGAGATTTGTTCATTTCTCAGTGAGTTGATTTTTTTTATTCTTTAATTTATCATTATTTAAATATTATTGCTTATATATAACTGAAGAAATTGACACGATTCAGAAAACATTAATTTACTGCTATAAATGATTAATTCAATGATAAAATAGATTTATTGTCTAAAATAACATTGTGAATATAATGTTGTTTTTCTTGTTGTTTTATATTATTCTAATTTATAATAAGAGAAGTAATTTTTTACTGCACATACGTTATTAGATCTATGAAAAAAATATGAAATTGCGTGATGAAGATTTGTTTGAATAATAATTAATTATGCGATATATTATGACATGGTAATTGCGTGTCTGTACGTATTATTAAATTCTAATAACGTGCTATTGTCTAGTATTACGATTTGTTGTTTCTTTGAAATATATTTAATTTTATAAGTTAGCGATTTTCAATCTCAATGACATATATTATTTGTGATAAAAAAATGTTCCTATGATGATTTTACGCTTCTTCTTTTCTGAATAATTATTTATTTTTCAGTGTCGAATTCTTTAAATCTCTTCAGACCTGATTTTATTGGAACCATGTTAAAAAAGAAATTTTTTAATTCAACTCAAGAGCACTTTAATAAATAATTTACACTAAACAATTAATTTTTTCAAAATTTTGACTATTTTTCAATATATACATTACAATGTACTTTTAATCTCTCAGACGACATCAATAAGATTAATTAATTTCAATATAATATTTTCAAATTTGGTGTACATTAATGTACACAGGGTCTGAAGAGAGTAAAAGAAAAAAAAGATTTATGATTATTTATTTTCGGCATATTTTGTTTAATTTGTACTACGAGAAATAAAATGTCAGCATTGCGAAATATTTTGCAAACACAAAAAACACATAAGGCACAGTCAGCGAGAAAACCTTGTTCAATGGAATGTATCGGTAGATATTTACCTTACAATGGAGAACGATGTACAATTTTCCTTTAGCTTCCGCGAGCGTGAAATAGTTTTTTCAAGGATTTTATTTATGATTAGCTATATATATCGACAATTGTATAACCTCTACTTAAGTAATTAGTGTTTGTTATTGTGCTTCAAGAAATTCGTTTTAGCGACAAATCATATTACAGTATTACACGATCGATTTCGATACATCTGTACCTATTTAATTATGTTATAATATTCAATGCATGTAATATATTAATGCATTAATATGCATTAATATATATTATATATTATACAATATATTAATTATATTTATGACTTGTTTAAATATTCAACACAAATATTTTAATTGATTTTGGTAGATTTACCTGTTTTCAATGGATTTTCGTCAAAGACTCGTTCACTTTCATTGGATATCAAATTGATTGAACTAACTGATGTAATCTATTAAACATAAACAAATATTTTTACATATTCCTTTAATTCTAATTTATGTATTAATATATAATCTAATTTTAATATTGATCTAATTTTCAAAATGCGAGGAAATTGCAAATTAGTATCACGTGATACTTTTGATTGTTATTACAAACAATTAAAGTTAATTTCAAAGGCAAAAACAAGAGCATAAAAAGTATTTCATAATTTTTGTTTAATTACTCGTAATAACTCATTTAATTACTTACTTTTTAATAATTACTCGTAATTACTAATAAAATAGAATTGATATACTACTTGATGATAAATTAGTATCTAATTCTCGGATCTTTAATTTTCAATTTATTATTCACCTTATTCCAACATTGTAAACTGACGATTAGATTTATAAAACATCTCTGAATATTAATTGGAAATATGAGATAATTTACATGAATAATATTTAATATTTACATGAATGCAATGAAAATTTAACTATCTATGTAATTTCCTGTAAACAGCAAATAGGTCATATTTGGTGCAGTTACCTTATTTTAGGAATTTCAAGGAGCATGTAATACACTCTTAGAATTTTTCTGTCGCGCATATAAATTTAATTTTTGCATATAAATTTAAATTTTCGCCTATAAAAAAAGTTGACTTTTTTTTTAATTAAACGCTTATTTATAAATAATAGAACGTTAGAAATCTACGCAAACTGTTTTAGATTAATTGCGGGCAACTTTCAGGCAAGATACAAATCGGATCGCGAGTCATACGGTCAATTAACATTACTGTTGTGGTAATATGCAATATACGTTTCTTATGGAATCATGCGTAAATCTAGTGAGCGAAGTAGCCGTTCGTCTGGCCGACCGGTGTGCCGGTTACTGTATACAGTAACGCAATCGGTAAAAGCTGTTGTATAATCCACGCGCGAGAGATGCAAAAAGAACGCGCACTTTTTATAGATTTGAACAAGCGTGTTGGATGTCACGGAGAAACGGAACACGCGTGACGCGATCTCTAAGTCGAGGCGATTCCCCGATCGATCGATCCATTTTACTGGCGTCGATGATGATCGACAAATGCAATCTTCGCCGCTCGCGAATCTATTCGCGTCGATGGTGACTGAATCGCCGCGTACACGCGGATCTATCCGGCGCGGCTCGTGGCGACTGACACGCCAACCTATCTGTCTATTACGTGAAACGTGCCGCGTTGCGACACGGCTCCGACAAATTTTCTGACAGAGATCGAAACGAGTCCTGCTTTCTCCCGAATTTTTGAGCGTGCCTCCCCGCGTGCGATCTCACGCGCGGATGTATCCATATTTTTCCTGTTTAGCGGAATTCGCGATCTCATGCCTCGCTGACTCGCTGGACCAGTCATTAACGTCACGTCGGTTTCATTAATAAATGAAAGTCGCGTGGCTTAGTGGTATATTATCCACCTGCCAAGGCCGAATTGCCGGAACGTCCATTCTCTCATGTTGCGCGCGTTCGCGAGTCGATGGCCGTATCAGTTATATTATACTTTACCACGCTCTTATTACGCATGGGGCTACTCGTGTCGTTGGATGTTTACCAATCTGGCGACTGTATCGTTCACGCCTTCACGGAAAAATCGTTACGCTTGAAGGCGTTAATCTTGAGATAAGCGAATTTCAATCGATATCGGTGTATTGCGGTATATACTGAGAGAAAAATATATTACATTTTAATAAATAATTGTTATAGTACTAATAAGGTAAAAATCCCAGTAATCGGACATATATCTATGTTCGGATACTTATACAAGATTCATTATTATTAATCTCAAATATTTTTTTTATTACAATATTATGATTTAATTATTTTAAAAAGCATTTGAAATTAATTAAAATATAAACAAATACATGTGTATATATATATATATATATATATATATA
>NW_012130123.1:251468-258616 GCF_000143395.1 Atta cephalotes | reverse complement strand
TCTTCTCTCTCTCTCTCTCTCTCTCTCTCTCTCTCTCTCTCTCTTTCTCTCGAGTTCAATAGACAAATTCGCGGCCGCTCTGTATAACGTAAACGATATAATATAATGATCCGTTTTAAATTGTAAATAAGCCGTAGTGATCGTTTCACTGATCTCTTCATGGTATCGTGACAATCGTTTCATCGAGTAGCGAGAGTACAAGCGAACTTAACGAATGAATTATATAACGGAAGATTAAAATGCCGGTTAATCTATTCCGCATCGACGGAATTATTCAGCTAATATTATCGAGTTATTCCTTACAGTTATGATGTTCGCAACAACAGCGAGTGTTATGATACGCTATGTAAATACAAATTGAATACGCAATCCACATGATTTTTTTTTTACCGTTATGTATGTTTTTGTATAACGGTACGCGTGACGAATGTTATTGGTATCCATCTTGATACTAAAATAATTTACGACTTTGATCATCTAGGCTAATTGCTTTAAAAGATTTTGTCTTTTCTACATACCTTCTATGTAATTTTTACAACGAGATGTTATTAGAGAAAATTGGAGCATTCTTGAAAGGTTAATTCGCGGGAGCAATTATACTCGCGTCCCCGTGAGATCATATTCCACTAAAGAGGTATTTGAATTTAAATCAGATTCTGCAAATTACAATTTATTCCAAAACTTACTTCATTTAAGTTAGCAACTTAACGGTATTTTATGTGTATCTATATGTATTTAATTTGATGGACAATATCATTATACTGAGAAAAAATTGTTCATTTAACTCAATTAATTATTTACTTGCCTAAACTAATTTAATTGTCTTTATTTTTTTCGTTGAAGAATATATATGTTAAGCTCAAATAAAATATAAAAATAATAAATATAAACGTGTAGGCTAGAAGAGTCAACGCTGATTGTAAACTTGCGTGATAATTTTAATAATAAATTAATACAAAAATTAGAACGTTTCAATTCAACTTTGAGTCATCTTCTATATTTTTTAAACTTAACACTAATTTGAAATGTCGCAAATCTCTAAATTTCCTGAATGTGATCGTCATGGAGCAAACATGGTGAGACAATGAGCCATATTTCAATATTAGTTGACGTTGTCTAATAACAGTTAAACCTGAGTGGTTAAACCTTATAAGAACTCAAGCTGAAATTAAAGAAATTGTTGGAAAAAAATGTATGTGCTAAATGTAGAAACCTAGCTCAC
This sequence comes from Atta cephalotes, assembly GCF_000143395.1. Taxonomy (NCBI): domain Eukaryota; kingdom Metazoa; phylum Arthropoda; class Insecta; order Hymenoptera; family Formicidae; genus Atta; species Atta cephalotes. Next base: position 257,394 of record NW_012130123.1, on the reverse strand, counting down.
CTCATAAAATAGAATAGCTACAACCATTAACAACGTTAATAAATTATTGTAAATTAAGGATAAAGTCAATTTTTTTTCTCGTCATACATTAAAATTTAATATATTTGACTTAATATATACATTTTTCATTGAAAGAAATAAAAACGTACTGAATTAATTTAGTTAAATAAATAAATAATTTTTCTCAGTTCGTAGCGAACAGTCAGCTTCGGGGCGATATATTCTCTTATACCAGAGTTGCCATCAACCAAGTTTCATATGTAAAAAAATTTACTAAATCCGAAATGTACAAGCCATCGAATCCAAAGTGTAAAAGGTACACAGGAGCCATTTATGTAATCATTAATTGATCTTCGGCATCTCGGAGTGTGGCAATTCGGAGCTTACTCCGAGGGCAACGACAACTTTTTACATTGATAATTATCGTCAATTCAGTGGTGATGCTTCATAATATGTTTCTTCTAGGATCAAAGATGCGTGGTTGCAGCCTTGTTGTGCAACTTTAGAAGAAATGGTAAAGGCCGTATCTCCCACGGATCATTAGAACGTTATTTATTTTGCTGCCACGAACATTGGTTCATAATGGCAAGTTATCTTGACAAAATGTAGCCGCAGGTTATTTGTGGATTTATCACTCATTCTCATGTCATTCACGTTTTTCTTCGACCGTTGCGTTGCTAAATTCCATAATTAACGATATTATCCTTAGTCAGCCCGTAGTATTTCTGCGAAATTCGCGAAACACGTTGATTCTTCACGAAATCATATCGTCTCGGCCTTGCCCTGGTCTCGTGCGAGCCACACGCTATCGCAGCAACTTCGTTACACGTTGCGTTAATGCGTTGTGCATGCTCGTGATGCGCGACCGAGGACAACCGTTGCAGCTGGTTAATTTCTGACAGAGTGATATTAAAGTGGCGCGCGTGTAATAGAAAAGGCCCTCCTAGTATAAAAGTAGAAGTAACACCTCTGGATTTCGTGGAATGCATTAATTTCACAATTTTTTGCATCATTTTCACAATTTTCACTTGAACTCGTTGACAGGGTGTGAAGGAAAAAAGATGAAAAGCAATTAAGTTAAGCCTTGTATTGTACTGTGCGTAGTCGGGAATATTTGCCCGCAAATATGATCTAAAAAGACAAATGTTTATCAAGTGCATAAATCAAAAGGGTACAACGTTCACGTCCAGCATCGCGTTCCCGCGGGTATGATTCTACAATGAGCGAGTTCAAGACAGCAAAACGGCTAGGTATGTTTACCGAGCGATTGAATATGGATATTGATTGATCTATAAGTAATAACCAATTATGCTCATTTGCTTGGCGAGTAGGCCGTTTTGTCAACTTGAACGCGCCCAATAACTGTGTCTTCGAATCTATTTTTGACGTCACCTAGACTATGGTTGGTCTGCAGCTCCGATTGTCGTAATCTCTCTCGAAACTCTTAGAATATTCCTTACCAAGATATTAAAAAAATGGTAGATTAGAATAGATAAGCAATCTGTGCTTTATCCAGCTATTATTTATGCACATGATATGTATATTGATATTATTATTAGAGAGAAGATCAGACAGAATATACTTATGAGCGATTAAATTTAGAATTATATACATGTAATAATTTTCTGTCTTTCTTTAATCTCCTTGAGATTTCTGCATTAAGATACTAACAGGTTCAATTTAACAATTTTATTCTTTTTGATAACTTTTTTAAGTTGCATAAAAATATTAGACGATTTGTGTTTTATCTGGCTATTATGCATGTATGTAACATTTACTTATAGTTTTATTCATAATGCATTATTTATCAAACAGGATCTAATATTATAAGCAATTAAATATAGAACTTAAATAAATGTAATAATTTTCCATGCTTTTTTTGATCTCCTTGGAATTCTTAGATTAAGATACTAATGCTTAATAAATTCATTTTTTTCACAAACCATTTTTTAATTTGCGCGAAGTCCAGAGTGATAAATTCGTAAAAATTCCACTGAATAGAAATAGAAATAATTGACTAGTAGCTAGCATAAATAATCGTAAAAAACTTTTCATGCATAATGAACTAATGAAGTCGTTCGAGATCGTTGTGTATTATTATGTTATTATATGTCACTTGTACATTGCCATTCTATTAGTTACATTAAATAGCTGTTCAACAATACTAATTATTATTATTAACCGAAGATGTATAAAAAAAAATTGATTTATTACAAATTAATGACATCTCGAGTGAATTATCTTTTGAGATTTATTTATACAATTGCAAATATTATGTGCGAAGCATATAATCTTATTAAGATGCATAAAAAATTCCTTGTTTTTCATTATGCATTAAAGATACAAATATAATATTAAAGATACGTATTACACGTACATTTCATATATTACACTTTATGTTGATGTATAAGTTATTTAACTAAGTTAGTTATAACACTACAGAAACTTTATATATTAATTCAATGCAATATTTAATGCGTATCTAAAAATATTTTTGTAGTCATAAAATTGCGATTTTTTTTTAGCGATAGATTTTTTTATCTTATATAAAATGAACTGAATATTTTGCATATAATTAATAATACATAATTTGTTTTTCCATTTGCTTAAAAAAAAATGCATGAGAACAATTTTTTACTTTCTACTCATTTTCTCAAGTAGAATTATCGTTCTCTCGATACTGTATTGCTAGATACGGGACATCCTATACCTCACACGATACTCTTATATAAACGTGGCGAATTGCGCGTAAAAATCATAAACGGAAAACAACACGATACGACACGGCACTGCTCTGCTGTCGAAGTGAATCTTCGGTCCGATCGGCGCTAAGAAAGTCACTGTCCAAGGTTTATGCAATTAACGAGCTCCGCGAAGGTACGCGTGACCCCGAGTGCCTGATTACGTCGGAAAGAAAGAAAGCTCAACCTTGAGTCCTTGAGACTTTAGTTGCAACAATTAAAGTTGCAATTTAAGCAATTGAAGAGTCGTGCTAAGTCTCACTCATGTTCGTTTCCATTAATTAATTAATGCCTGTTTCAATGTAGATTAACTTTAAATCTCGATTCAATTTATTCTTCATCTTTTTCTTATTCTTATTCTTAGAATTAGAAAAAGATGAAGAATAAGTGAAACCACTCTGAGAAAAATGTTCTAATTGTACGAACGAAAAGTACAAAACATTCTGATCATATAAATAAGAATTCTATAATATTGTAATTGATTTCTCGGATTATTCCAAGTTTTGTACTTTTCTGATTGAATTCTATCAGAATTCCAATTAATACAATGAAACTTTTCCAATCCGAGATTTACTTGATGGAAACGCATATTAATTTGAATTGATGAATAATATTTGATCTCGTATCTCTTATTCATCACTTGTAATCATTAATCTTTAATGTTTGCATAATTTCTGATAGTTGAAAGAGAAGTGACTTATCATCGCGATCGATGATATACTCTGCTTCTTTTGCGTCAGGTATTTTGACTTATCACTTCGACTTATCATTTCTTTATTAATTAGTTTATACAAACGATTGCAGTCTCTTTGCACAGTCTCTTTTACGAAACGACTCTTTTGGCGTTTATCAAAAATTTGGTTTCTCTCGAGCGTGATCAAGTGGACAATTATAATAATCATACAACGGTTAATTGAGGCAACAGCTTCGCGACACGCGCTCTTTCAACGATTTCACATTTGTGTTTGTACTTTTGTTACGTGCCGTGATAATTTTGACGGTGAGACACGTTGATCAGCGAGAAAGAAGCAATGCCTCGCCGAAATGCCAGTCATCTGTGAATACGTGTCATCTCGATGATTTCTAGTAATAACAAGAGATCACATACACTCGGCAAAATTCATTTTCCTCTTATCTTCAACTTTGATATAAGAAAATCACAGAAGATTATACACATGCACGGTACTTTTTTATAGCTCTTTAATGTCGAGAATGATCATCAATTGCAATCAATGTTGTCGATAGAATTAAATATGATTTAAATTATTATTATCTCTTTTTTACCTTGATTACTTGAATTATTAATTTCATTTTGTTCTCACAATTTTTTTAAGTATTAGATAGTGTGAAAAGTTTTTTGCCAAATAAAGTTGAAAATTTCAGCAGAATTAAGGTCGAATTAGGTTGTTTAGATTTCAATATATTAATTTTTTTATATAGAAAAAAAATTTTTAATTCTTTTTTATGTTTTTATGTAAATTTATTTAATCCTCCGCCGATAAAATGCTGATTTTGAAAGTACAGTCAATGAAAATTGTCGAAACGATCTTTTGATTGTGAAAATAAATTTAAATCTAAAAAAATAAATAAATATAATTTGATTTTTACATAATAAAATTATTAAAGCTTTCACAAGTATAATGCAAGAATTTTTTATACAGTTCAAAATAATATAAAAATTCGCTGTGTAGCTCAAAAACTCAGGTTGTTAATGGAAGATGCAAAATTCTTACATAACCGACGAGAATTAACATGTCAAAAATTCGTAGAAAAAAAATCATTATTACATTTGCTAAATAGTTTTAACAGTAAATTAATTTCCACTGAAAAATCTTTCTTATATAACAATCGAAACGTTCGTTATTAGTGCGCCGAAATTCGGAATTCGCCATAGTTTTTCAATTTTCAATCGTTCTGCGACTTCGTTGAAAAACGCGGTATTCCTCTTTCATTCCAATCTCCAGCGTCCGCAGTCAGGGAGAAAGTACGTGATGTTTACACCCTGTCTAAACGAGGAATACATTGTTGTCGAAGACGTAACCGCGAGATAATGACGTCGCGATAAAATTCGCGTCACCATGTTCGACGGCTGCGTTAATCGTTCTCTATCTCGTCTCCGCCTACTTTTCCGGAAATAGATTACGACGTGCTATCGCACAGCTCGCCACCGCGCCTTTTATTCTTTTACCTTTCTTCTCTCTCTCTCTCTCTCTCTCTCTGTTTTCCTTTTTTTTCTTTTTTCTTTGTCTTACTACGATCTCTTCATCCCGACCACGGTTATGCAATCTCGTCGCGTAATACGAGAATTCGACGTGCATTTGCATTTTCCGTGGATTCCCTGCAAGTAACAACGATTTGACACCTGCCAGCGTTCAAGTATTGACTAATCTTTCTCTCTTTTTTTATCTTTCTAGTGTTAATTACATGAAATTATTTGTAAGGACGATAATTTGCGCGTTAAAACGAAAAATGTTGCGGTCTCATGTTATCCGGTCTCCGTGATTACGACTCGCTTTCAGCTTCATGCATGTCGATTATCGGCGCTTAAATTGATACGTGAAAATAATATTAATGACATAGAATTTATAATAACTGCAATTATTATTACATTATATTGTACATAATATCATTGTACATCATTTTATTACTATCGTGTTTTAAGTATTTCCAAATTTAGGAAATAAGGAATTTAAAAGAATTAATACAAATATACGTATTTGTAATAAAAAGTACGTATTGATTTATATTTTTCCTAAAGTATTCTATAGTATATAAAATAAATAAATAATATACTTTTTATCATACATAAATATATATAAAATGAATATTACTTTTTAATGAGTACTTCAAAAGAGATTGGATTATTTTTCAATAGTTCATAAAATGACGAAGCAGATCGTGTTCTTCAGCGTAAAATATAAGTTTCTCGCTAGATGCTAATTAAATCTCGTAGTTTGTATATGTCGATTTTGCTGAGCTAACTACGTTCATCATTATATCGAAGTCGTAATCTACGACAATCATTGATCTAGCACTTTTCTCCAGTGTGCTGGACAGTGACAGCACGCGACCGCAATTTCTCGGAGTGTCAACGACGACAGCATGCCGGGTCCGATAGGCGGCCTTTCTCCGTTCCCGCTCTTTTCTCTCTTTCTCTCTCCCGATCTTTCTCTCTCTCTCTCTCT
>NW_012130123.1:245736-248586 GCF_000143395.1 Atta cephalotes | reverse complement strand
AGAGAGAGAGAGAGAAGATAGTCATTATTATTCACAATGAATTCTTTGTAAATTTTACAGATTAGCGATTGTGATATTTGTTATTAGTATTGTTGATATTTCTCGATTTGTGAATAAAATTTTTAATAAAGGATCGTTTATTTTTACTCGAACGTACTAATCTAATCGATCAATAAAAAGTAACATATCATTATGTCATAATTTTGCATTCAACAATATATTTGAATACAGCATAACACATGATGTTATATAATAGTTACACAGTTAAGTGCGAAATTATAACGTAAATATCAATTTTTAGACTGGATTGATACTTTCGAGAAAATAAATGGTCCTTTACTTATTAAAATTTTATTCATAAATCGAGAAAGTAGAATAACAAGATTAGGAGCTGGATCCTCTGAATCCGTCACTGGTTTTCATGTGTAAGCTATGTTCGTTAACTTTTCTACATGATGTCGTTTAACGCGGCCGAGTTTACGAGTATATATCAACGACGACGATTCGAGCTTGAAGTTACTTTCACGACCGGCGTTTGCAAGATTGGACGCGTTCCAGTAGCCGTAGCTAATGCCGTCGACAACGACGACGACATCGTCATCTTCGTCGTCGTTGTTGTTTCACGTCCCAATTTAACCCTTCGCGACATGCGGCCGTGTTACGCGAACGTATTATACCGTACCGTGATTATCGTAAAAATCATTATGCAACCAGCAGATAGCGTCCCCGCCGTTTATTTGCGCAAGTAGATAAAGTCGAGGCGACCTCGTCGTGCACCGTCATACTATTCCTGCGAAGAATACAGTCGTTGTACTCTCTTGCCAACTTCTATAATACGCGAAGAGAAAAGCGAGTTTCCGCTAGTCATCCGATGCAGATATCGGCCGTCAAATTGTTTAACGATTTATGAAGGACAACTCTTCATTAGATTGGACAATAAGTCCGTAGAAGATTGTCATTAGCTCGAATTATCGTTATTCTATCGTGATTCTATCTTGGATCATAAATAGTCGTGGACAGGTGTGTCTTCGATTAAATAAAGACGCTGACCTATCCTGTTTAGATCACATGTACATGTGTACACTGTTTAGATCACATGTACATGTGTACTATTACATTGTAATGTAATAATAATGTACACTGTTAAATTCGTGTAATGTCGAATTATCCAATTTGAGTTATTTTTAATCATTCCTAAATAGGTCGCTACCTATTTTTATCTAATATATAACGACACTTATGCAAACATTTAATTCGATTAATGTTTTAAGTCCTCTTTAGTATTCATTTCAACATAGTCAAGTGTGATGTCGCAAACCAAATTACAAGATTCAAATTAACGAATTTGATTTAAACAATTCAATAAGAGTTAACAATTCAACTCAAGAAAGTGTATTAAATTTGACTCAAATTTAGTTTATTTTAAATGTCCTAAATGCTACGTTAATGTGAACGATGTTTGCTTTGAAATTAACTATAGAAATGGATTGATTTTGACACATATGAGGATTAAAAATAACAAAATCTAAATCAAAATAAATTAGAAACGCCAATAAGAGCCAGCGGGGGTGTTGATGTGCAACTTCAATTTTATTGCAACTAGCGATTCACATCTACAATTTCACAAACGTTTCGACTAACGTTTTAGATTCTCATCAGTGCTTTAACATGATCAGATGTGATCAGATGTCGCAAACCAAATTACGTATTACAAAATTCAAAGCGAAATGGTACGTGTCCAATCTCATGTCTGTGAAATATTACAAACTGTGGTCAATTGATCGAAAGACCATTAAGAATAATAGCCGAACCATTAAGAATAATAGTTCGAAAAACAAGATAGACGAAAAGTCAGAATTAATGACCATCGATTGGAGGTTTAAACAAAAAATAACAAAATGTTATTCAAGTCAAAAATTGAATTACTATTGCTCCATTGATATTTAACAGTGTACATCAAATTTGTGAAGTCATTATCTGTTAAAATTATTTAGTTCTATCGACGTCATATGAGATCAGATCAGTACATGATGATGGAAAAATAATCAACATTTAAAAAAATTAATTTTTTTAGTATGAATTACTTATTAAAGTGCCCTTGAATTGAATTAAAAAAGGATTTTTCTTAATATGGTTTCATTAAAATTAAGTTTGAAGGGGAGAGTATTGGCTGTTTGGAAAAATAGTAGCAGAGAGACGATGCGGTTTCCCGAGCTAATGACGATCTCCTACTTATACATCTCGTTATAAACAAGGAAAATGAATGAACTCGTGAGTTCATTCGCGCGGAGAAGTTCTCCCGCTCTCGCACTTCGAATTTTTTGACTCGGTCCCAAGAGGTCTGTTTTTTTATTGCTCTGAACCGGTGCAATAGGTTAAAGTGTAACAAACATATATTTGTTTTACTTCAACTTATTGCACTGTGTATACTAGTTCAGAAAGCGCAGCAATAAAAAATAGACCTAAGATGAGGATGTAATCGCGTCCCCCGAAATGGTCCAGCGGACGCATGATTACGCGAGCATTACGCGAACGATCGAGCGAAATCGGAAGAGATTGCATCAACATCAGCGTCATAACGAAAGGAAAACTTCAAGTATTACACTCGAGACTTGTTTAAAGCAAAGACAAGCGTGTGGCGCAAAAAAGAAATAGGTATAGTAGACGTCCGTGAAATACTCGAGGCAGGTAAGATTCCTATTGCTCTCAAGTGGAAATGGTTTGTAAAATGATTGCGCGAAGTTACCAATGTTAGAAGGATGTTAATAGATAGATGAGAAGAACCACGTTCGCCCCATCTCTCTCTCTCTCTCTCTCTCTCTCTCTCTCTCTCTCTCTCTCTCTCTCTCT
>NW_012130123.1:244112-245716 GCF_000143395.1 Atta cephalotes | reverse complement strand
TCTCTCTCTCTCTCTCTCTCTCTCTCTCTCTCTCTCTCCTTCTCCCGCCGTGTCTTTGTCATCTTTTTCCGTTTCGTTACTCAAGCGCGCGAGTTACTATTACTTAAGACCAGCTGGTTGCGTCGCATATAATAGTTACACTTACACTTTCGGCTTCAAGCAGTGCTGGATGCAGAAAACTTCAGCAAAGAGAATACAACGGAGAGTATTATTTTTATCTGGCTATTGTATCATTGTACTATTGTACTATTGTCTGCATCTACCCCATAATTTGTAATACACGTGTAAAATCAAATATACGTGTGTAAATATATATTTTGTAAATAACAGCAATGAGAAATTAATTAAATTAGTAGTTATTCTCTGGCGGCAGTGACTCGAGCTGACGAACGATATTTGATGTATGCTCAATTTATACGACTACATTTAGCGTTCTAATGCAGGAATTTTATTCAATTAAAAGTATGCGTTAAAAATATAACAAATAATAAAATTTTTAAAGTGTTTTAATTAATGTTTAAGTTATTTTATCTTTCTTGATTACGAAAAAAGTATGCGTGTTTTCCAACCTGACAGAATATAGGATTTAATTTTTATAATTTTTGATGTATTTTTAAACTTAATTATTGATTTTATATTGGGGCATACAAAGATTGCTAGAATTTGAAAATTTCTAAGTAAATACGAATTTTTTTATATCTTTACGCATATGTATTTTTATTGAGAAATCGGCTATAAAAATCATCGGCTCAAAAATCTATGCTGTTTTTCGTGTTGAATGATCAATATTTAAAAAAAGAACATTATATTATTTATCCATACATATCACTGCATGAATAGAAAAGTAATATAACTCAAAATTAGCAACTTTTCAGAAAAATATTTAAAACATTTTTTCTGAATTGGAATAATGTTTAAATTATAATATAGTAAATATATATAATTTCTCTTTTTTTCTATGTTCTACTTTTAATTATAATGTATTCTTTAAAACTATGAATCATAAGTTTTTAAAATTCAAACACAGCAACCTTAGAATTGTGTTTCAATTTCATCCCTTATTATTTTTATGAATTACGATGCTTCCGTATAAGCATTGTGTTGTTCTTACACAATAATAGTCTTTAAGATCAGTTATTTTGCATTATTTAAAAAATTAGCATTTAAAATAATATAAGGAGATAGATCTAAAGACTAATATATTATGGAAAAACAATCTTACGTCACTTTTTTTTATCAATGTAATATAGTTTCATGATTTCGTTCTTCTCTTATACATTGAAAAAAAACTAAATTTTAATGAACATTTGTTTGAATAATACTAACTTATAATTACTTATTGTGAATAGTTATTTACTAAATAAAAAAGTGATATCAAATTAATGGTGCTTGTACCAAATAAATATATTTTTATATTTAATAAATATTATGTAAATGTATAGCTAGTACTATTCAAATGAATATAATATTTATTAGTACATTTTTTTTTCACATTTTTTTTTCAGTGTAACAATGTTAACATTTATAAACTAGGACGAGAGAGAGAGAGAGAGAGAGAGAGAGAGAGAGAGAGAGAGAGAGAGAGAGAGAGAGAGAGAGAGAGA
>NW_012130123.1:235694-237183 GCF_000143395.1 Atta cephalotes | reverse complement strand
ATTATATATATATATATATATATATATATATATATATATTGTAAAAAAATATTTGAACTTCTCATAGCTATATATTACATATACGACAAATTTGCGTTTTTATATGAGAAATTCAAAGCGGAGTTCTTAAAAATTGAAGGATGATCGAATTTTTTAAAAAGTATATTCTTTTTTAATGTAAAAACACAAGAGATACCATTACTTATTAGAAAACAAAAAGATAATCAAAAATTTTTTCATTGTCATTATTATAGAAGAAGTGGTGTCTTGCATTAATTTTAGAATACCGTTAGTGGCACACCACGAATCTCATTATTACGATCGTATTTTATAGGAACCGTTGGATGTCTCCGATAAAAATCTTTTTCTTTTATTTCAGGAGGAGAACAGGCTATCACCTGCACGGCAACATGTCGATCATAATGCAGTATATAGACCGGTTCCATGATATGCTGGATAAACATGCAGGTGATTACTAATGACGGACAAAATATGAAAACCTGTTGAGAAAAATATCCGGAATTTGTATAGTTGTTCTAAATAGAGTAATTTGGATGATAAACGACGAAAACTTGGCTATCTCGTAGTATGTCAAGCGTATCCAGTGACATCACTGACATGTTATAAATTGACGATTACGTCGTTGCATGATAATTTCGAGAGTGCGATAGATAGACACTGTGTGATATTAAAGTCCTTCGGATTTACATAATTGACGCGCGAAAGACGAGAATGTAAATAACGGATGATATTGTTGTCGAGCATTATGTCTTCTTTTTGTTTCACAATTCTTGAATAATTCCACGTGGAACATCACAATGATATTTATTTTAGAATTATAAAATGTTTATATCCCTTTAATTTATTATCAGTTTCTCTAAAGTCGTTTATTAGGCTTTATAGAAAAAAGAAAAAGAAAGTTTATATATGTCAAGAAAGAATTTGATTTATAGTTTTACTTATAACTACACATTTCATTTTCAATTATTGACCATATCTTATAATTATTGACTAATTAGAATCCGCTCTCCATGTATTACTTTTATCTAAATATTTTTTATCCTAGATTTTTTGTTATTTTACATTAATTATACACTAATATTATAATTGGTTTGCTATTGTATAATTTTCACATAAAAATACTAGGTTTTTTTTACTTATATTAGTTTTAAAAAAAATAGTATTTTTTTCTTATGACTTCATATATCTCTCCTAATAATTTTTTATAATTACTGCACTGAACTTTTATCTATAATCTAATCTTTATTTTAATCTATTTCTTTTTTTTCACTTTTTTAGTTCTTTCTCTCTCTCTTTCTACAATTTCCTTAAAACATTATTTTTTATAAATATCTAAATCCATAATTTATCACCTCTCTATCACTCCTCTAATTTACAAGTCACTTTTATGAGAGAGAGAGAGAGAGAGAGAGAGAGAGAGAGAGAGAGAGAGAGAGAGAGAGAGAGAGAGTAGAGAGAGTAGAGAGAG
>NW_012130123.1:232471-235674 GCF_000143395.1 Atta cephalotes | reverse complement strand
ATCATAATGATTGTTCTGCTTGGGTAAATTATGTTAACTTTTCTAGGGAAACATGAAAAGTAGTAAAATTTTTTTGTTATATATATATATATATATAATTTCACTTTTCATGTTTCCGCTCTAGGAAAACTGTTGTATGCTTCTCAAGCAGAATCAAGTTACAGTAATAAATGTTTAAACGTCAAAATGACGTTAAAATGGATCGTAAATGATTGGAAAGCGATTTTTAGTGATTTTAAAGTCATTTTAAAGTCATTTTAACATCTTTTTGTTCTATTCTAATAAAAGTTACATGGTCGAGAACGTTATACTCTGAGAACGTTTTTAAGATAGGATTTAAAGACTTGACTTTTGGACGTCTTAGAACATCTCTTGAATGTTTGTGAATGGGATTAATCGAAATAAACGATTATTCGCGATACGAATGTACGACGCTCGAGCAGATTTGAACGCAAATGTATTTGGAATCGCTTATCTAATCATAACTGAAGCGGATACAGTTAATAATTGAGAAAATTCCAAGAATTGTTTTATAAGATATCGATATTTTCCATGTTTTTTCAATGATAGATGAGACGCTATCTGTACGTATCACGAATAGATTGTGTGTAAAATTCTATCGCGAATGTTTCACAGCGAATTTTGATGGATTATCGTACACCTTAATGGCAACCGATTAATTCGATTACAACTGTTTGATAGCCTAATTAACTTTTACCCTACAAGGGTACAATTTGGTGCCTCATCCATACACTAGAATCTGTCTGTTTTTTTTTCAGCTATTCAGAACTGACTTTAAAAAATCTCTAAAAATTCACCAACATACTTTCAACTTTCTAGAATAAATATTGGAACTTTATTTTGGAAATAATAAAATATAAAATATAATATAATTTATAATTACCGAAAGAAACTTGCACGAACAAGAATCGCTCGGGTCACTTGTAGAGTAAGGGTTAATTTTGCTCTCCCTAAAGCGTAGAAATCGATCGATATGAGCACTTTCTTTGCAAAATCTATATCTTCTATGATCTTCATACATTCTCAATCTTTAATAATTTATAAAGGTAATAAGAGAAACTAAAATCCCATTAAGAGTTTAATGCGATTCATTGAGATGTAACTCGTTTTAACAATCCTGTCATACCGTTATATCGTCTGAATAATTTCATGCGAAAATTCAAGGTGTGTATTGTGAAATAGTCCGATTTATTTTATGCTATTGCTTATTTCGAGCTAACGGAATTATTTAAACACAAAGAAAGATTTTAGCTCCAGTAAATAATTATCCGAAATTCATAAGTGTTTAGCAAAGTGAAAAGAAATTCTATCCGTTAATTATTTCTGATGTGAGAATATATTGTACAAAACATTACGTATCAAGCAAAACATTGCGTCAGTGTTTTCCTGAATAAATAATTTTTTCTAATTTTGTATCGCTTAAAAAAAATTAAACAGTTTGTTATCTTTTTTGTTTTTATAAACAAGTTAATGTATAGTAAGTGGAGCGATCAATAACCTCGAGCAAGTGAAGTACATGTAATCATTCATCATTAACTTTTGATTATTAACTAATGATGAAGTCACAAATTTCCGTTTGTAGATGATTTTCAAGTAAACATCATTTTCTCTATCATTTTTTTGCCTCATTCAATTTTTGACTTGAATCGATAAGGCAAAATTGGGGAAAGAGCGAGTAGATTTACGCATTCGCAAGAGTCTTATTTGTCCTCGTCGAAGTTACGAGTGAAATTCAATTTGCCCATGTGTACGGCGTACGTTGTACATACCAGAATGGTTCAAGGCCGCGTCGTCGATTCATGGTCGGCTCGGCGAATTGCGCGACGGCATTGCCAGGCATTGCCCGATCGTGTAGTGCGACTTTCGAATGAAAAATTCTGCAATGGCTATAAACACGTAAGCCGGTATAACAGACACGAGACATCGGAGGATTCGAACTGGTGATTTGAGACTCGAGAACGCTATCTCGGGAAGATCCGGCCAGATCCTAATCTATATAGTTCCAAAGTTAAAGATGTCGATACTAGATTGTCAATTTGAAAATCGTGTATTTTTTTTTTATCTGAGATTATAGATATCAGATTCACGGTTAGACAGTTTCATTCATACAATTTTAAAACGTTTTTTTGACCGTTTTTTTTTTCTCGCGAGTAACCTAGTCGAACGATCAAGATTTATGTCTGCTTGTTAAATTTTTTAATATAAAAACAATTAAGAATATTTTGGCTGTATAATATTAGTTAAAAATATTAATTAATCAATAAATTAACTAATATCAGCTAAACAAATTTTTGTTATAATTTATTACTCGAATAACTTCAAAAACAAAACAACAGATAATTTGGTTTTATACAGTGAAATGACGGCGATATTTTACTGCAGTTTTAGATAAATAACTTTTAATATTTTTAAGAGAAATTTTCAAGAACATGGCGATTTTAGATTCTTGTCGATTTTCGCAGATACAAGTGTACAGCTTTAGATTAGATTAGATTAGATTAAATCAATATATTTTTAATTATATGTATTTCATGCAATCGAAAACGATAGTATCTTGTTTTTTTCATTTCCTGTTCTGATAGGTTTTACATTTGTATGTAATGTATAAAATATTGTAATTATATGTATGAAATACATATAACTAAAATTTGAATAGTAAACGAAAATACGAGATATTATAATGTTTTATGCAATTTCTGATTTTTAATACCTGAATGTGATTTTTACCTGAACGTATTTTATTCCAAGTAAAGTAAAAGAAAAAAATTTTTAATTATTTATAATACGCAAATTTATAATATATGTAATATTCTTTTAATATCCTTTTATCGTTTAAATACCATTTTAAGAGAATAAGATTTGCAATCTAAATGAAATTAGATGAAATTAATTATAAAAAATGTAAATTATTTATAATAAATATTTATAATTTTTTCTTTTATTTTACGAAGTGAATAAAATGAATACATAAAAATTATTATTCAGATATTGTAAAACAGAAACAGGAACTTTAAATCAATATAAACCAATATAACTTTAATCAATATAACTTTTCATCATTAAATATTACCAATAAATTTTATTATTTGCATCACATATGTATGTATTTAAATAATAAAAGGAGTTTTATATCATGTTTATTTTATATATATATATATATATATATATATATATATATATAT
>NW_012130123.1:215990-230006 GCF_000143395.1 Atta cephalotes | reverse complement strand
AGAGAGAGAGAGAGAAAGGAGAAGTTTTATAGTTATTTTCAAAAAAGTGCCAAAATCTTTGTGATGCATAAATTCTCCTTTGTATCCTGAATTCTTTTGTATAAAAAAAAAAATACGAATGGAATTTGCTAGGTCCATGTTTGGTATACGCGCATATATCGAATGTTTTCACAAAGCTTGAAAATACGCAGTAAAAATAGGCCTTTTTCTACGCATATTTTATCACATTTTACTTATATCCTGTGTACGAGTCTCAAAATATATGCACGGTAATTTGCATTATTTGTCAATATTATTTTATCGCATTGCGGCCGTTGCGCGAAATGGAATGAGCGATTGTGAGAAGACTGTTTCCTTGAGACCATCACTGTCCCACTTCGGACGAAATGTCACTTTGATAATCGCGGCGTCGTGTGAGTAAAATGGAGTAATTCTTTATTCTGTACAGACAGCTGGCCGACTGCATCGTGCCGTCACGTTTGTTGCAACGTGGGCGCTTCTTTTCGCAACTCACCGGTCACCGACAAGAGGAATCAGATTCCCAGTTTTACGGCGTGATTAACGATCTCAATTAATGTTTATTATTTATCTTTAAAGTTATTGTTCGATCAATGAGAACAGTTTGTGTTTATCAACACGCCAATTAACGTCCCACAAAACATGAAAAAATTATGCGGAGATATAAAATTATGTCATTAGCATTATTAACGTTTCACGATCGTTTGATTATTCCTCTGGAAATTTGCATACATATGCGGAAGGTGAGAATTACTTTATTTGCGCACAGATATAAGAATTATACAGATTATATAAATTATTGAATAAAGCGCTCGCGAAAATTTATGTTAAAGTATAAAGTTTTGTAAAAACGCGCTTGTTTTCATTTTTGTATGAAAAATAAAACATACATTATATTTATATAATTTATACAATTCTTGAAGATGTTTTTTCTTATGTATTATACATGCATATGTATATGTTTTTTTATATGCATTTTTTATATGCAATACAAACTTTTAAAATTTTTTATTTTTAAACTGAGATTATCTATTTTAATTTTAATTTTTTAAATGAAATTATCAATTTTGCACGAATAATTTTTCTTTGTAAAAATATTTGTGTATTGGTAGATTACAAATTAATTTTCCTTATTCATCTTTTAGTTATGTAGTAAACTGGATATAAATATTAAATCTACTCTCATGAATGCCAAAACAATGTTGTTCTAGCATATGCAAATATGTTATTCTTATTTATGTCTTCCGAATGAGTTGCATAATCTTTGCAAGCGTAAATAAAATCAAACACATTTAATGCCGTCCGGAGGAGAATCTCAAGGAACACTTACGGAAATACCAATCATTTACTTTTTCTATATTGAGAAAGCCAAGGGAAAGGTAAATGAACTGTCGAAGGACAAGATTAAAGGACATATACACCAGACATCCCTGAAAGAACATGGAGCAGTCCTTCAAAGTGATATGAAGGACGAGCGGTTTTTATCGCTGTTATTCGCTTATTATTCATATAAGAAGGAAAGAGGGAGATAGAAAAAAGGAGAGAGAGAGAGAGAGAGAGAGAAATCGATATTTAATTAGCTGGGTCTAGATCCCCTCAAGCGTTTTAACTTGTTAGAAAATTAATACCATAACTGATTATGTCATTATGCAGAAAGATTTGAGTGATCGCAATGGAATGAATGTATGGAATGTGCGTGCGTGCGTGCGTGCGTGCGTGCGTGCGTGCGTGTGTGCGTGTATGTGTGCGTGCGTGCGTGCGTGCGTGCGTGCGTGTGTGTGTGTGTGTGTGTGCGTGTGTGTGTGTGTGTGTGTGTGTGTGTGTGTGTTGTTGTGTGTATGTGTGTGAGAAAGAGCGAAAGAGGGAGAAGTGAATTGCTTATGGCTATTAATACATCTGTATATTGTTGCGTATTACATTGTTTATAACGAGGTCATCTCCGATTTGATTACAATCATTTTAGGAAAGCTGGATAATTCTCAGAGTACTAAGCCAAGCAGAACAACAAGTCATTATGATACTAAAATGATGTGAATATGATTCCAAAATGATTATTAAAAGTCATTTCTCAATCATTTCCAATTCATTTTAATATCATTTTGATGTTATCGTGATTTCTGCTTGGGAATCGGATATGACTGACAGAAATTTGGACCTGGCAACTTCAATTTGTCAATCGAAATTATATTTTTTATATTGTATCGCCTAGTGACGATACTATATTTTTTTTACACATGCTAACATAACTCCAAATAATAAAAATTTGGCAGATTGTCAATAAATTCTCTAACAAATTTTCGCTCTTAGAGATTGAAAAATCACTCCAAGCGAGAGTCAATTCTCCGAATAATTTTACTCTCCGAAAGCAAAAGATAAATATTAAATTTAGCCCTCCTACATTCAATCTTGATGAAATTAGACTCATTTGACGTATTTTTACACAAAACGAATATGGTAGAGAAAAGCGTCGCTCTGCCTCGCGAAGTGAGATATTAATTATTAAAGTTGACCTTTTAAGAAATTCACTTCTTGAAGGAATGGCGCAACTATCACTTTTCTTGGAGTGAAATTTCATTCCCAAAAATTTAGACTGTAAGCTTAGGATTTGTCGACAGTCTGTTGACATACTATATGCATCAGCTGGTGGAAGAAGCCAAGCAGGATTTGCGCACGCGGGCAATCGACAAAAGTTACAAATCCTGTTCGATTTTTGTCGCTAATCTAATGACACAATATACAACAGATTTTGTCATATTTTTGACTATTTTTTTGCCAACATGGTCAAATATTACAGACTTCACGTGAAATTTGTAGCTTTTCTGCCTTTAAAAATTGGTAGCATACATATTGATACTCTACTCACAAATTAGTTCTCGAAATTTTGTTTCTGCAGGCTTAGCCATTTGGAATGTAATCGAAAAATCTAAAAGAATTCAGTTGCATTAGTGTATATTAAACCGTTGTATACTGTACGCTGTGATTTAATCTGAGTGTGAAATGTAGATATTTCAAATTATAAAATACATATTTCATTTAACAGCACAATAAAATATATTGAAGATTTCGCGATTTAATCTGTTCCTATATTTATATTAAACACATATTTTTATCTCAATTTGTTTATAACGGCTTTAATGCATTAGTGCGCATTGTATTATATTGAATTTGCTATTAAATTTCTTGGTTACATTCCAAATAGCCAAGCCTGCAGAAACAGATTTTGATCAGAGTATGCTACCAATTTTTTTTTAGCAAAGTACCAATCAATTTCTAATGACAGAAAGGCAACAAATTTCATATAGAGTATATATATATATTTGACAACGTCGATAAACTATCAGAAATATGACGAAACCTGTTGATATGCTATACCAGTAGATTGGCGGCAGAAATGGAACAGGATTCTAGTTCTTGTTGATTGCGCACATAAATCTTGTTTAGTTCTTCTTATATTCTTTGTCATTCAGTACAGTCGAGAAGTTAGATAGATAAAATGATGTTACATTGCCAAATTCTGCGGTTTTTTCGAAAGAAAAAAAAAAAGATCGAAGTTTCAAAGTTATTCCCAAGGATTCCTAAGAAAGTTTTTTGATGTTTTTTTTTCAGACACAAGGACGACTAATTGGTTATTGATGAGCTCGCCTTTCCCCACGTTATTTATCTGCCTCAGCTATGTTTATGTTGTCAAGGTACTCGGACCAAAGCTCATGGAGAATCGGAAACCTTTCCAACTTAAAAACACCTTAGTATTCTATAACCTGTTCCAAGTGATCTTCTCTGCATGGCTCTTCTATGAGGTGAGACTTCGTCATCCGTTCCTCGCGATATCAATGCTCGATAAATTAGATGTTTGAAAAAAATGTTATCCGATGAATTTTTCAGGATACGTAAAAAAATCGAATAATTCTTGTTTTATTTCAGCCGTTCCTTGATTCACCGATTATTTTATTACTAGGAGCAAATATTTTGTCTTTATTATAATCTAACTTTTAGACTTTCAGAGAGAAAGAATCTTGCAACAAATACTTGGATAAATCAGATGTTAAAGAAATTTTGTCCGATAAATTTGGATTTCTATTTTTGTTCTCTTTATTTTATACCTGATTGTTTCATATAATTCGATAAAGAATCAGTTTAAAATCTTTGACATAATATCTGATAACATTAATTTACAGATTTTGAATAATTTTTAATACAAGAAAAGGAAACAACAATTTTTTTTAAGTATTTGGGACGTTAAGTTCGAATCTCCCATCAGAAAAATTCTATTAGGCCGAATTTTTAAAATATAGGCATGTCATTTTTAAGAAATGACATTTCTTTTCGAATAATTTGAGTGCGATAATGACGAGCAATGCATATGTTTCCATCAAGATTTGATAATAGTTGAGAAACGTTATCAGGATGAAAACATGCTTAGACGATTATTGCTGAACTATAATACATGAAACTGATGCAAAATCATAACAAAAAAAATTAAATTATATTTTGGAGAAAATGTTTTTTTTATATCTCAAAACCGAATTTAATGGAAATGTAAATACAAA
This sequence comes from Atta cephalotes, assembly GCF_000143395.1. Taxonomy (NCBI): domain Eukaryota; kingdom Metazoa; phylum Arthropoda; class Insecta; order Hymenoptera; family Formicidae; genus Atta; species Atta cephalotes. Next base: position 225,441 of record NW_012130123.1, on the reverse strand, counting down.
TTAAAAAGATTCTCGTTTATCAAATGAAAAAATTAAATAAAAAATTATTTTTTTATTTGATGGAAATATTTCGATGGCAGATTCGGAAATTAACATCGAAAATTATTCTAGAAATACAGCCTTTATATCCTTGTCCAAAACTAGTAATGAAAATTTTGTAAATTAGTGCAATGAATCTTAATTACCTGCGCATATTTTTGCTCTCTCTATTTATATTCGACTCAAAGATTCATTAGCTAATCTCACATCAGCTTTCGAACTTATCATCAAGCTCATAATCAGTTTGGTGGCACAGCGATATTCGTCGCGATACGGTCGAAAACGGATGATAACGGTCTGAGGAATACGGTACGCCGCTATTTACAGTTGCGCGATCTAACAATTCCATGATTTTACTGCAGTCATTGGAACGCAACATCCAGCGAAAAACTTTCTATCTTAACAGTTGCGATTATATTCGATTACATCGCCCGCAAACGAATACGTTTGTCATTGGTGCATTCCCCTGTTGACAATGAGTTTATATTTCGTGACTATGAAAAGAGAATAGCCAATGCTTTTAATCTCTAGAAACGAATGTTGCATTTTTGCATTTTATTTTAAAATTAAATTCGGGATCTGTGCAGATTAGTTATACTTAAAAGCTGAAGATGGGAATATATATAATATTGAGCATTAAAATATACTTGTAATTACTGGAAAAATTATGATCAATATACAGCTTTGGCTAAAAAATATTGGGCACTTATGTTTTTTTCATTTATTCTTTTACTCTATCTTTTACTCTATTTAATTTTCTTTACTTGTATTGTTACCTATTAAATTCTGGCATTATACATAAATTTAAAGGATTCTTGAAACAAAGAATAATTTACAGCAAATGTTATGAATCAATTTTTGAGCTAAAACTTTAAATAATAGTTAATAAGGATAATAATATTTTAATATTTTTTTATCAAAACATTGTATATTGAGAATATAGATATCAACAGATTCTTTACTTATAAATAATTTTTTAGCAAAAGTAATAAAAAAATTATTTTTTAATGACACGATAATGCTAGAAGGTCAAGAGTCCTTGATAATTATCGAAATTTACAAGTTTACGACGTCGAAGACTTTCATATATATATACTGATACAATATTTTAACATGCAATTAAATTTATTACACATATTTCAAACGAGTTTTTCTGTACCTGTCGCAACAAGAATTGAGCAACGAAAATATATTTGTAACTTCGTTTTCATATCACGGGAATGCGCCAATGGCAAAGATGTGCGAAGCACAATTTACGTTTCTTTCGCAATACAGTGTCTGATGGGCGGATGGTGGGACCACTATAGTTTCCGCTGCCAGCCGGTGGATTATTCCAACAGCCCCACCGCGATAAGGGTAAGTGTGCCTAATCGATCTAACTCTAGCCGGACCATTCAACGAGATTGCCTCCCAATTACTTCAACGAGACGACTATTGCAACAGAAATCACCGAACCGCATCGGGTCCGCCTGATATTACGGATATTCATCTATAAAACATATATTTTTGTAGATTGGCCGTTCCTTACTCGGAGCGGAGGCTTGCGACGGGGGCAAATATTCCTGGAGCTGTGCGATTTAGGTGTCCTAGAAGAGCTTATGCTTCCTTTTTGTCTAGTAGAGAGCCTGGCACGTTCCTCCAGTGCTACTCTTTTTCCGCTTCGATATCCGCTATCTCAACTCTCGATGAAAAAATCAAACACTGAGTGTTGAACATGTGTCGCATTCCCTTCGGGGAAGAATCGCAATTGTAAAATCGGGTTCTCCAGTCTTTATCGATTTATTCTTTGACCGAAGAAATACATTTTGTTCTTTTGCATTTCTTTCGCGAATAATTCCTTTTTATCCAGTTGCGACTTCTTTTCCCGTTGAAAGTACGAGGCGCGGCATCGCTCAACATTCTCGTACGAGAGTTCAACGCAAATATTTTATATAATATGCACAGAGAGTAATTGTTAAGCTTGTACGCAATATACATCTGCCATCATATGCCTATTTTTTTTATCTCTTTATTGACCGATGGCGAATGGCCTTTTTGGGCGAATGTGGTTGCAGATAGGGATATCCGGATGGCTGACTGGAGACTATTCTCTAAGATGTCAACCTGTAGACTACAGCGACAGACCCGAAGTGCTGAGGGTGGGTGAATTTTCGTGATTAACAGAATTATCCTTGCCATCTCTTTCTATTCGTATTTATAATGTTTATATCTAAAGCTGACCATATACGATGCATAATTTCTTGCATGATGGAGTTACATGCTGCTGTGCTTGTTCTAATGTTGATTCTATGACAAGAGTCGATAGTCGATAGTCCTAAGTCTTATTGGTGAAATTGACTAATAACTAACTTGTATAGTCAGGGTCTATAAGGTTGCAATACTTTTTTTTAATAGATTTCCATTAAGCGATTGGTTCTTATTTATGGATCGACAAATAAGAATTAATCGTTCGATAAGGCTGCATTCCGAAACATTGAAAAAAGTGTTGCAACCTTTTAGGCCTTTACTATACAACTAACGCTGATTAACTAACTTCGATTAAGACTTCCTACATTGTAGAATCAGTATAATGCATACTAAACATCTTCATTCATTGAGCGAAGCATATTAGCATCCTATGTGATATGGTTGCAGTATGATGTGGTGCATTATTTCTGGTTTCCTTGCACGCGCTAATCAAAACATTAAGAAATAGTCACGTGATTGATTAATATCAAGCATAGATCAGAGGGATACGTTCTGAAGATACGTTCTACACGTAATGTATTTTAATATTTTATCTTTCTTTATTATTTAGTGAACAAGGACATGCTTTTCATGCGTAATTCGGTAACGCACCCTAAATTAAAGTTATTATCTTTTTCTCCGTTGTTCTCTTCTTTAGTTTGTGACTCGTATGTACAATAGATTAATTCGACCAATTGATTAAATTAATTGATTGATTGATTGATTGATTCGGCCAATTTTTATACGTCGCTAGGCAACTGAGCCATCAAGAGTGCTACCTTCATGTAAATTTTTATTTATTTATACTTTTACTTTTGCATATTTATGCAGCTCTTTAAGCAGCGAATCATGAATTGGTCAAAATGCAAAGAAATAAACATGAAAATCATGCATTGTGTACGGATAGCTTTAGGAAATGCTTTATAAAACTGATCAATAAATTCATAATTTGATCGAATGAGAAAGATGTAATTTTTATGATCTCATTGAATGATTCACGTTGAATTGATGTTATATGATGTTATACTTCACATAATTCTTAGAATATTTTTCCATTTTAATTAATTAATTATTGGTTAGTTAAAAGTATATTAATGATTGTTATTATTGAAACAAAATATTCTAAGAATTTGTGATCTTTTCTCGTGACTGGTTCTGTACGCAATAATACGTGTATATATCCATATGCTAAGAAAAGGACCAAAGTAGTTAGTAGAATTGCAAACATAGAGTTCAAGCGATAGAACAACTCTAACTGTAGTTAGTAGCCTATGTGATTAACATTGTTTAACATATGCTATACGTCATTACGTCAAGCGATAACGACCATAAATTACATAGACTTTCATTTACGCACAATTGCGCCGCATTAATTTCATTGCACCTATACATACTGTGACACACTCTATCAGTGACGATTTTCACAGATTCCTCGTGTTCTCGAATACATTACCGGTGTGTGTTGTTGCGAAATGTTTTTAATATGCATTTCTATGAAAACTGATTTTTTAAAATCACTTAATAAATGTGTTTATTTTTTTATCTGTTATCCTCTTTATGTTAACGAGATAATTATTTACTTGGGTCGTTTACTTTTATAAATTGCTATATATATATATATATATTCTTTCTTTCTTCCTTCGTCTTTCTTTCTTTTTTGTCGTCTTTATGTTTTAATGAAACTAATTTTAATTTATTTGTAATTATAATATGTAAAGAAGTATTTAAAATCGTCTAAGTGTGTAATAAAAATCAAAGGCAAGAATCCTGATCTTCAACAGGAATGTAAAAAAAAAATATAGAAGCCTCTCATGTTTGAGGATAAAAAAACGTTGCGAATAAAACCAAAGAAAATTTCATGCATAAAATTGATCCAATTAAGAAGTGATAAAAAAGCTTTTCCTAATCGATGTTTCGAAATCGCAGATGGTCCACGCAAGCTGGTGGTATTACTTCTCGAAATTTACAGAATTCATGGACACGGTACGTAAAGTGATCTAAATGTAATTCCCTCTTACCGGCATGTGTGATTTACTCTACGGGGCTAATCGTGCGCATTTTCTTCCAGATCTTTTTCGTGTTAAGAAAGAAGAATAACCACGTATCCACGCTGCATGTGATCCATCATGGTTGCATGCCCATGTCGGTCTGGTTCGGTGTCAAGTTCACACCAGGTAAGTAGAAAATTTTTTATGCAATTCCTTTATTCATTTGTTGCAAAAACTCAGCTGATTTTGCAAAACTAATTTGTGTCAATGTCGCAAAAACGATCCTTCCTCGGCATCTAAAAGCTTTCCTTATACATATATATGGGTCGAAAACGAATATATTGTCACGAAAACGGATAACGACTAGTTTTTTTTTAGAAACTGCAAAAATTTGTTTATCTTTTACATACATATTATCATTTTAGAGCTCACATTTGGAATTTAAATTTATGTGCTTTTTAATAAGAAACTAGTTTTCGGGAAATCGATAATATAATTGTTTTTACTAAATCGCAGACTTGTGTTATTCGTTTTCATAAAAAAACAATATGCTAATTTTTTTTTCATAAGAAAACTATGCTAATTTAGCAATTAATTTGCTAAAAGATGCACTTGGATTATCGAATAAACTACTTGGACGTAATTTAACCTCAACTCTCATTTTAGAGTCTTAATTTATATATTTGGGTCCAAGTCATTTACGGGATTTTTGGCTTTCTATAATTATTACAAATGAAGATTTCATTCAATGGAAATTTTTCTTTTTAATGAAATACCAGAATATGTAGAATCGAAATATCAAAATATAAAAAGGTTTTGATAATAATTAAAAAGTTATGCAAAAAAAATACTAAAGAACAATTTATTATTAAAAGAGTGCAAAAATCAACTTTTTTTTTAAAGTCATATTTTTATAAAAAGAATACAAGTAAAAGTAAGTAGTGTTTTGAAAAGAGGAAAACATGAATTAAAAAAAACAAATACGTTATATTGATTCATTTCAAAACGTATAATTATTTGCGCAATTGAGTGGAGGCATTTTTATACACGTTCGGAAAAATAATATCGGAAAAATAATATCGGAGGTGCGTCGGATATTTTCTTCTTTAAAAAAGAAAAAATGCAATGAAAATATTTTATATTAAATTTCTAATGATTTCGACATTATTTATTCACGACTTTATAACTCCGAGAAAATAGAGCGATCGTTTCACCAAGATGCCTCTCTTGTGCTTTTTTTGACAATGAATATATGTTTAATTATAAGAAGAGAGAGACAATGAATACAGCACTAATAAAGAGACACTCTCTAAAAACGAATTTTCACTTTTGGCAAAAATCTGACGAATTTACATTTGACGGGTCAAAATCACAAGCCAAACTTTTATTGCATCACAATTAGCGTCAAGACAATAATGAAACAATTGCATTACGATCGCCAGAGAAAGATTTTTTCAAATTTTTTTTACTCACTTTAACTCTGCAATATAAACACAAAAATAGCGGCCGATTTTCATCCGAGTCCAAAAGCCCACTCATGTAGTTGAAGCAATACTATATACTTTTGATGATTCACATCTTTTTTGAATTATTCACAAATAATTTTGAGAGTGCAGTATTTGTTGCTATTTTTAAGTAAAGAACTTTGATGTTTAAAAACGAATAAATTACGAATACAATTTCGTATTAATTTCTGTTGATGGTCATTCTTTCAGGCGGCCACTCGACTTTCTTCGGTTTATTGAACACCTTCGTCCACATCGTGATGTACATGTATTATCTTCTGGCAGCGATGGGTCCAAAGGTGCAGCCATTCCTCTGGTGGAAGAAGTACTTGACCGCTTTCCAGATGCTGCAATTCATCGCCATCATGGTTCACGCCTTCCAATTGCTCTTCATCGAGTGCAATTATCCAAAAGCATTCGTCTGGTGGATCGGTCTGCACGCCGTGATGTTCTTCTTCTTGTTCAGGGAGTTCTACCAGCAAAGTTACCAAGAAAGTAAACCCAGGAAATCAAATGGGGCGACGATATCGAACGGCGTCGCTAAGGATAATCATCAATCAAAGGGCAAGCATGCGAATGGCGTCACAAATGGTGTCGCGAACGGCGCCGTCAACGGTTTCGCAAACGGCTCCTCGCCCAGGAGAAGGGATGCTGCCGATTATTACGTGAAAGGCGAAAGCCTAGCGACGGAGCTCAACCTCCGAAAACCGTTCGCAATGAAAGTCGAGTGACCCTCGAGCGAGCACACAGCCTAGTCGATCTTCTCTCGCTACGACGTTGTTTTTCTTTTTCTTCCGCGGGATCGCCGAAAGATTAATGGGTCTTCTTCCTCTTGTCTCTTTCTTTATCTTTAATTTGTTGTATTATCTAAATATAAAGAGTTGAAGACCCTGCCGAGATCGATGCATCTATCGAAAAAGAAAGAGTACAAAATTACGTTGCACGTATTCGGCTCGCGGTATATAGCATACGTATACAGCATACGTTGACGTACTTCATCAACGATACGATATTTCACTAGCGCGATGGTTTTCCAGCTAGATCCGGACAGTCGCGTGCGACTATAATCCGGCGACTGACACAGAAGGATGCTTAGGCGGATTGTATCCTGATGCTCCCGCATGGACGGGCTGTGGAAAAATGAATAGTTTTTAAATCGGGTTTTACGAAACATTTAGATATAAATAATTGTGCGTTTTTAGCGATCTTAACGATAATTTATGCTACTTGCCAAGTAAATGATTCTCATTAGGTGACTAGTTTGCGAATTAATTTTGCATGATTCAGATCACAATTGTAGAAAAAAAAGTTTTGAAAAGTTTTGATGTAGATCAAATTGCACAATATAATCTCCATACATCTTCGAAAAGATGACCTTTACACAACATACTGTGTAGATTATCCTTCTCTGGCTTGCTTTTAATGATAGTCGTGTTTATCGTGAATTATCAGCAGTCTATTGCTTCGGCAAAATCATGAATAATTAGATGGAAGATAGAGGAAGAACCGGTTTAAATTATAAATAAAAAGAATTATTTATTCCTGAGTATTCGGTGATTCTGTGGCGAGGAAATCACCGCGTCGACATTCCTTATGGGTTAATTTGCAGCAATTGGAAATTATCATTCTTTATTCTGTTTTCATGACGCGATACAAAAAATGTTTCATCAGGTCTGATAAAAATAAACTCAGTCAAGGTTTCACGATCACACGTTCCTAATCTCTCGAAAATTCGCTAGCTAACAGCATGACCTTAGTATTACATAAAGAGATTATGCGGATGTATATAACGATAAATTACAATAGCAATTTGGCGCGATGTTACGCAATTAACCGAGAAATCTTTTGCATTTCGATGACTCGCTACTTAGAAACACACATGGAACCGATGACCTTAGCTGATCGAGTCGCGATCAAGATTTCTTAATTATGTAAAAACGCGAAAGGACATTCAAAAGCGAAGAACAGATGAAAATCATAAACTTTAACGATTAAACGTTTCATAAAATCACGCATGTTATTGTCAATATTTATTATGATTCTTTAAGAAAAGATAAGTTTTATAATTGTAATTAATGATTTTATATTATTTTATTATTATATAGAAAATCTGCATTCTATGATTACATAGAAAATCGAAAATTTTGAAATTGGCTCGCTCCAATGAAACAGTGATTCATAGTAGGTTCTTTTCGACTTAAGTAATCTTTTAAGATGCCAATACCGCTCTATGACCGATATTTATAGTCGATTATATTTGAGACTATCTTAAATACAATCTTAAGATGTCATAATTAGAGAGCTCTATTAGCATTAAGACATTACTTAAGATGGTCTTAAAATAAGAACGAACTATGAATAGCGATCTAGTTTATTCTAATTGATTTGCAGAAGTACTATCGACTTGACTGTTCAAGTCTCAGGGCGATATTTATATTCCATCCTTATTTTAAGTAATGTCTTAAGATGCTAATATGGCTTTTTGATAGTTTATGATTGTACTTAAGACGATCTTAAATATAAGATCCAACTATGAATATTGCTCTCAAACATTCATTCATTAGCGGGAGTAGAAAGGATACGATTGCGCCAATGTGCCTTTTGAAAATAGGCGTGCCTTTTGCTCAATACTTAAAGCTCAAAAGCATCGGTTAGAAATGCCAGTAACCGACTTCTGTGATCGTGCATACGTCGACTCGCGAGAGGGACTCTCGACATCCCCTTTCCTTTGCGCGCTCAGCAGCCGCCACGCCGATGTCCTGTCCCGGCGTCGCAACGCTTTCCACATTGTGGATGTGCCAATGCTCGTCGCGGATGCTCGTTGTCTCGGTTGTACTATTTAACGTGCGCGGGAAGCATGCGAGGATTTCGCGTTCGTGATCGTTAGCTCCTTCAGTTGAAAAGGGTTGAATATTGCGAATCTCCTTCCGCTCGATAGCTGAGCTGTTTCTGAAAAAAATTCGGATTAATGGATTTAAATGAACATTGTCATTATTCGGTATCGGATAAGATTGCGATTGTCAAAGTTTAAAATGAAATAAAAAAAAATGAACGAATTAAAAAGGATTAGTAGATACTTGCAAAATTAGATTATCTCGAGTATATATTAAGAAGATTCAGAAATTGTAGTTTCGCGAAATTTTTTTGATTCGCCTATTTCTTAAACGTAAAATTACAGACGAAGAAAAATACGTAGATAAGGCCTATTGTTTAACTCTGCTTACTCTGTTTACTAGTTATTGTATTGTGTATCAGGTTTTTGCGTTCTTCCCGAAGCTGAAATCGATTAAAACCGCGACAATCATTAAGCTACCTATCTCGCTCGCTTCGCGCGCGTCTTGTATGTAATACATAGCGTCTTGTACATAGGTAGGCTAGTTTTATATACTACTAAAGAGAAGTCCGAAGAGTGCAACGGTCGTGTCACACTTCGAGACAATTAAAAATTAAAAAAAATGATTCAAGTTCAGGGGCTAATTTATATAAATCACATTGCGCGCGCGCGCGCGCGCGCACACACAACACACACACACACACACACACACACACACACACACACACACACACACACACACATATATATATATATATATATATATGAGGAGAAGTACGTTAGTTATTCGACACTAAGTTAAGGTAGACTATAGTACTTACGTTCGTACGGACGGTACCGTTAACCGTACTAAAGTAAAA
>NW_012130123.1:210871-215970 GCF_000143395.1 Atta cephalotes | reverse complement strand
ACGTAACTAAAATTAAAAAAAAATTAAAAATAAATAATAGTTACTACGGGAACGGTAACGTTATTAATTAATTAACTACACTATCGGTCGCGCGCGCGCGCGCGCGCACACACACACACACACACACACACACACACACACACACACACACACACACACACACACATATATATATATATATATATATATGAGGCGAAAGCTGTAATTTGCACATTAAGGTGCATGATCCTTGTAGCGGCTTACGTACATAAGGAAAAAGAAAAGTCAAGAGAGCATCTTGAATTTTCGACTTCTTGGAACCTTGTTCCCAATTACTGCCCTTCTCATTTAAACGTTCTTGAGTCTTGTGATGTAAATTCAAGTAAATTGCAACAACCGTAATTGAAGAACTTGTTCCCAAATGGAAAATGTTCTTAATCCATTTTTCTATCTCTCGCAAACGATAAAAAAGTATACTTTAACATGTTTATTGGTGTTATTTTTTATCAATGATAGAAAAGAAATGATTCTAAAAAAAAAAATTTAACTCGAGTTGCATTGATAACAAGCTCTTCGACCGTGATCTGTTATGTGTATGATCTGCAATAATTGATGCGTGTATCATACGTGTGAGCATTCGCAAGGGATTATCTACAACTACATAAAATTTCAGAATGTTGATGAAAATATTTTAGCTGAAAAGCATAAAGCCGTTGATAGTTGATTTTTTGTTAGATATCGTTCAATATACAATCACTGGAGCGATGAAAAATGCTAATGCGTATGGTACAAAGAAGAAATACATGGATCTAATACATTTTTTTTTCTCACTCGGCCGAGAACTTGAAGTTGTTTTGTTACAAGTGGTTCGCCGAGATGAGATGCCAAAAACGAATTATGGCCGTGCGCCGCCAATTTCGATAGGCAGCAATATGTGAAAATTACAAGTGCTCTTACATCGAAAAAATTTTTACGTTGTACTGTAACCGAAATTTATTAACGTGTATATTACGTGATGTATATCACAAAATTGGTTAACGTGTATATTACGTGATGTATTTTTGCGAAAATATAAATCTATTTACTATGCCCGTGTACTCTAAATTATTACCCTTACAATTCGTATAAAAAAATAATTAAAAAAAAAATATATATATACATGCAAAAATTCTGCGGACACATGAATAATATCATATAGAATATATTATAGATAAATGGCGAAAGATTACACTATAGATACAGTATGAATCATTTGCTATTTTTATGTGTGTGTATCATGTATAATAATAAATTGTAACGCTGCAACCAATCCTTAAAAGATACGCCGTCCACGGTCGTTTCGTCGAGTGCCATTACTTCTTGTATGTTTTGATTCGTCCTAAAACATATTTATAGTTAATATTACTGCATTAAATCATATCAATATTTCCACAAATTAACTTACCAAGCACTTAAAACTTCATTAAAATGTTTGATCTCTTCGTGTGTCTGATCGCAAGCGACTTTAGCGAGGTTCAGCATTTCCAGACTATTATAATTACATTTTTCTTGTGGCGACATTAACTTATCTGTGTACTCAATCTCTTCCGTTGAAGTCGAATTGTGTAGCTTCGTGTAAATCATATTGGCAGTTACGTTTTTATAGCATTCTATGAGAGAATATATCGACATTTGTATTGTCGGGAAGTAAGACTTGATCCTCGAATATTGCGGATTGACCGTCGTGATGGAGGCTTTGTCGAGTCCACAGACTGCGTGTCTATTAAGAAAATTCGTATGATAATTCTACAATACTAATGAAAAATTTAACATAAGATGTGTTTAATATAAGAAGATTGTTAAACCTATACAGTCCCACGTCTCCCTTCAACATTACTTTACGTAAAGCGTTGAGATCCAAGATATTGTAAAACATGTCCAATTCGATATCCAACGCATTATTCACACAATTTGCATCATAATTGTCAGCCTGTAAGGCTACTATCCTCTGCAACTCATATTGTAGCTTCTCTTTTCCTTTAAATATGAGCATCGAAGTAGAGTTTAAAATTGCTATGGATTGCTGAATGTCCTTTATATATTTGTTCTGCAATGCTCGATATCAGTATCATGAAAATGTAAAGTATAAAATATGCTAATACATACCATCTGTGTGTCAATCGTCTCTATGTCAGTCGTTAATCGAGCTATATCGAGATTGAGCAAGGAATTTTCTTGAATAATGTTCTTCAATTGCTGAACTTCGTTTTGCAGGTAAGCCTGTTCGGTTTTTAATTTTTTTACCTCCAACTTTAAAACTAACCATGCGCTCACATCTTCATGAGATAACGACTGCAAGACAAGGTGCATTAATTGTCTCTCAGTTCTTCGCTAATTATATTTTTTTTTATAATTTAATATAAGTCTTAAAATATTTTCACGCTACCTCTATTAGTTCTATAAATTCCATTAAACGTTGTTGGTACATGTTAATTTTAGTATTAGATAATATGCGTTTGGATATCATGCATATATATTGACCAGATGCTCTTGCAATACCAATATCTATACTTTCGCCTACTACATTTAAATTGTGTTCAAAGTCATTCTTGGTTTCCAATTTCATTAATATATTTAAATCTTGCGACAGCATTTGATACAAGTGTGTCCATAGTGTGTGCACATCAATACTACTAAGAGAATTTAATATCTTTGTCCATATCTATTATTAGAAAATATTATTCTCAGTATTATTTTATACATGAATATTATTTTATATGATAGTCTATAAAAAAAACTAACTTGTTTCTTATCTGTGGCTGAACGACGCAAGTCTACTATTATATCCAAATTTTCCCTCAATCTCTGTTGATTTATATCTTTAGAAGTGCTTGGCATTAAATGCTGGCATACTCGTCTCATGTCATCGCAATCTTTCACTTGTTTGCTGGTTTCACTGTGTTTCAATTTAAGCAAATCCTTTCTCCTACTGATCAGTGAACACTTGCTTTTTATATCCTTTAACTGTTGCACTAACAATTTCATAAAATTTATTAAAATTGCATTGAAATATTCTCGAGATTAATGCATGCTTGTCATCTTACTTTTTTGTCTAGTAGTATGATCTTGTTCTTCATATTCTTCTTCCAGTATGGATATCTGTTGTTTCAGTGCATTATTTTTTACTTTCAACTGATCCAGATGTCTTGCAGATGAAATTGAAGAATCAGTTAATCCATGCTTCAGTTTGTACAGTAAAATGTTCTTTCTTATTTTACATGCTTCAGCTATAGGAAACGCAGAATTAGAAATGTCTTCCCACAGGAGCTCCAGTACTCCTTTGCATAATCTGATGGAAAAGAAAAGTTAGGCGAAACAATAAATAGCAAGAAATCCAATAAAGATATACATATATATATATATATATATATATAATGAACAAACATTTTCTTCACTGATTCATTGTATAATGGCAGTGGACATTCGAGCTGACGAGTCCATGCAAAATTATCTACAACTTCGTCCATGATAAATCTGTTCTTGGATAAGAAAATACAATGAATTTATAAATGTTATAATGGCTTAACATTATTTTTACCTAACAGTGAAAGATATATGTACTAGAGAAACTATAAATCAAGATATTTAAAACAAATAAATAAAAAGTAGCAAGGATTATTATGAAAGCAATGAGTTTTTTAATTTGCCAAAATTATGATCTTGCAAATATTCTAATTTCATGCAATATATTTCTTTAACTAACAAAATGTAAGTAAGCACTGGAGTAAATGCTGGAGTACTGGCTGGAGTAAGTTCAGTATTCGCAAAATTTAAATCCATCTTATCAAAATTACATGTATCATACACACAGGATTAAACTCCGTGCAAAAGAAAAGATACAAAATTATCTATACCGATGAGTTTTCTTGTCATTTATTCTCAATTAGCGCTCAAGACATGTTGTTTTCCCTTTTCGTAATGATCGTTCGTTATGATCGTAACGTATTTGAACTCTTTTCATTCTTGGATCCGTTTGTTTTGCTTGCACTGTCGATCTCAAGCGGCTCAAGCACTTTTCGCGTCTAAGATGAGACGGATGTATACTCGATCATTGAAGAGAGAGAAAGAGCATGATGGAGCATAAAAAACCTGAGTGCAGAAAGTGCAAGCAGAGAGAAACCGAAGAGAAGATATGAGAGCCTTTATCTTATAACCATAAAATGCCTTCGCGCACTATTGCCCTCTGAAGAAGTGGATGTAAATTACACAACAATATCCACTTTTTTGCAGTGCTCTCGATGGAAATAAATTGCTGGATTTGAATGTTTTAATTTATTTATTACATATGAATTTAATTTTTTTGCATGCATGTTAATAAATGTTCATAATTCTTAACAAAAATTTTAATTTCGCATCTCCTATTATATGGAAATAAAAGTTGTTGAATTTTAAGGAATTCGAAATTGAATATTCAAACGTATGTTTTAATTTTGTTCGATTATATCCACAATTTTGTTCTGTTTCTCTTTGTATATTAAAAAATAATCAACAATTAGAAATCCCTATGTTATTGACTAAGCGCTTTGAAAAGTTTTGCGTTCACGATATCAGATGGCACTACCGACATGACTCTCACGATTTTTGCTTTACGACTAACTTTAAACAGTTCTCCCGCGAGATTATTCTTCGTTTCGGGTATTGTTGATCGCAAATTTTTATAACGTGCGTGTTTACGTTAAAAAGTATTGCATTCATCACTGTTGTATTGTCTCCTTCTCACAGACGAATCATGTTACAGACTTACCAGAGATCCGTAAGTTTATCGAAGCTTTCCATACAATTATTTGAATTATTCGAAATAGCGAACGACATATTACTGAACCACCTTGAGACTTACCTTTATTATAAAAAGTTACGACATGAAATGCATTAAGTATATATATTAGTAATGATTAATTATTACTGCTTAATAACTCTGATGTTCATTATTTGTGCATAATTTTAAGTGATATATTTGTATCTGCATTTTAGAACTGATATTTTTTATTTTTAGTAGGGGGGAGAGAGAGAGAGAGAGAGAGAGAGAGAGAGAGAGAGAGAGTGGTACGTTAAGTAAATTTAAGTAATTTAATTTAAATTTT
>NW_012130123.1:206100-207817 GCF_000143395.1 Atta cephalotes | reverse complement strand
AGAGAGAGAGAGAGAGAGAGAGAGAGAGATGGCGTTAGAAAATTTAAGATTATAATTTTAAATTCTTATAAGAATTAAAAATCTGAGGAAGACATGTCGTTTATAGTTTATAGGTACATATAGAATTAAAAAAATCGAATTTTTTGTATCTTTTGTATCTCTTTTTGTAAAGATACAAATTGATCACATAAATGTTATAATTTTATACTCTTAACAAACTGTTGTGTACAACATATTATATTACATTTATGATGTTGAATTGAGGAAAATTATAATATTGATATATTGTTATCATTAGTTTATGTTCTGCGGGATATAATTTTGCTGGAGATTGAAATTGATAACAATAATAATATAATACCAGAAGTGACTATATAAATATATTTTTTACACAGATTATATACCTTAAGATTATATACTTTATTTTATGCTAATATTCATAATCAATTCTCAAGATCATTTCAAACAATCTTAAGAATCATTAGCCAATCACAGGACAATATTCATAGTCGAATTTTAGACCGATATTTATAATCTATTCTTATATTCAAGATCGCGTCTTAAGTTCAACCTTGCGGTGAACTCGATCAGAGGGCTGCATTGGCATCTTAAGACATTACTTAAAACAATCTTGAAAGAAGAATCGACTCTATATAAATACCATTCTTAAAATCCTTTTGATAAGTACACAATTTTAAAATATCATGAATCAATCAGAAGGCTATATTAGTATTGTAAAACATTATTTAAGATGATCTTATATAAGAAGCGATTATGAATATCAGTCATAGAGCTGTATTAGCATCTTAATTAAGATATTACTTAACAGAATCTTAACATAAGAATGGACTGTGAATATACCACAGAAATATAAAAATCTTAGAATATATTTTAATGGAAGATAGAAAAAACGTTATAAACGAGAAACATTCAGAAAAAGCATTCAACGAGGATTTATATCCGATTTTAATTGCATATTTTAATATTGGATTTATATCCGATTTGCATATTTTTCTAAGATCATTCTAAGAATTGATTAACGTAAAATCGACTCTTCTATATCTGGCCTACGCGGAATAATACCATTTCCTAGAATTCTCTCTCTTTCTCCCTCCCTCTGACTTCCTCTTTCTTTTAGCTTACTATCATTGTCACCTCTAACCATACATAGGCCAGTGAGCAAATCTGGAAGCCACCGGCTTCTATCTAGAACGAAGGTGATGTAAAAGGACGGAATCACGATTTAAATTATAACGGAATAATAAGTTTCTGCCGCGGAATGTTTTTTTCTCGTAAAAGTAAAATTATCACAAAATAAAATAACGAGAGAAAAAAAGATGAAGGACAGAATTTTAAATCGATTCATGAAAAGGGATTCCCATGGCGCCACATGATGAAAGATTCTCTTCTAGTTCCCTTGCTGCCCATCTGATTACCTTTTTTATCTACGCGCGTAGGTGATTTTTGCCAAGGCGAAATTTGTGATTATAAAGAAGTATATAATATATCGCGTTGCAGCGGTAAGAAATGCCATCGTGTAGAAATCATGAGGAAGAGAGAGAGAGAGAGAGAGAGAGAGAGAGAGAGAGAGAGAGAGAGAGAGAGAGAGAGAGAGAGAGAGGGAGAGAGAGAGAGAGAGAGAGAGAGAGAGAGAGAGAGAGAGAGAGAGAGAGAGAGAGAGAGAGAGAGAGAGAGAGAGAGAGAGAGAGAGAGAGAG
>NW_012130123.1:201171-205914 GCF_000143395.1 Atta cephalotes | reverse complement strand
GAGAGAGAGAGAGACCGTGCAAGGGTTTCTGGACGCGAGTGTCCGGAGACTACCCGTTGCAGCAGCGGCTTGCGAGGATGGTCTGACGTAACGCGACGTTACGTCAGACCATGCTATAGAGGGCCAGAGGGATGGTGGTGGTGCGCGTGGGGATAGATGTGGGCGAGGGGTTCACGGAGTTGGGTCAGAGAGGACTGGCACGTCAATAGGAGAATCCCTCGGTCGCCGGGTAGGGAAACGAACCCCCGAGTGGGGAGTAGCTCATGAAAGCTCGCGGCCAAGAGATGTGGAAGGGATAAGCTGCCTCGATGCTATTCCCTCCCTTGCGCTCTTTCTTTCTCTCTTTTTCCCTCTTTCTCACTTTACGCTTGGAAATATGTGACTTCCGGTAACGCACAATTTCCGCGATCGTAAACGTATTAGTTTGAGTGACTTGGGGGTCACCAGAAGAATCGCTTGCTATGTTTAGGGGTTATTTTTCCAAGGATAATCGCTTTTTCTGACTCTAGCACGTTAATACCCATAGGATTGTTGTCATAAATATTAGTTAGAATTAATATATCAAAGAGACAAATAGCAGAATGTTAATTAATGTTTATGAAGATGGTATACGAAAACGCAACTGCATACGAAAACGTTGTTAGCTCCATTCTAAAATTATCTTCCGCGGTCTGCGACCTGCAGCTAGAGTCATGCGGTGCGTTACTGCGACGGCGTGATATAACATAGAGATCGACGGTAGATTCTGGAGGATCGGTAGCTCGATCGAGCTTGAATTCGGGTATTGCGCGCTGTAGGGGGTATGAACTCTCCTAATTTCGTAGCACCCTGCAACTGTTACGTGACACGCGCGACCGCCCCTGCAACGGTTTCGATATGCATGACTTAGTGATGTGGCGCTTGTTGCAGAATAAAGACGGTTTCTGTCCATTCACCTATTGAGCAGTGTCAGACACATCGCTCTAAGCATCAGGCGTTTAGATATCATAAGTAGTCTGCGGCTACCATTGAGCCCCGTTTGAAAGAGGAGTGAAGGGAAATGGGAATCGCTCGAAAGGTAGGGAAGACGGCGGAAGGAGAAAGGGTCTAATTCCTTGCAGGGGTGGCAGTCAGTGACGTATAACAACAATGCTGACATTATCGTCGATCGACTGAATAAAGTGGAGAAGGATCGAATGTGATTGGAGAAAAGCAGCGTGATGGTGTGGTAATAATCGCAAAAACCGTAATGAAACACAGCACTTACAAATTTCCGCGAGTCCTCGGTGCTAATAAGGGCCGAACTTTGACAGCTTTTTCGACTCGGTGCTAATTGAAGAGATAGCGCAACGCTCTTCTCAATAATATAGAAATGTACAAGTAACGCTGCTGGATTCGTTTGCATTTAATCTTTGAATTCTTTAGAATGAAATCTTACTCTGAAGGATAAAAATTGAGCCGAACTTGAAAAAGAATAATATTGAAAAAGAATAACTCAATTTTTAATCTTTAAGAATGAAATTTCACTATTTAGAGACAATTCACTCTAAAAGTTTTAGAAAGTACACACACATTAATATTAATTTGTTACATTCCATGCGATGTATCGGATGTCACGAATAATTATAGTTTATGAATTACAATACACATGTCCCACATTGCTTGCATAAATTTGGCGCTGCTAAATTATGCCTCTTGTGTACGTTTATTAACTTTACGCCCACAATTTCACGGGGACGTAAATATCACTTATTTAATTATAATTCTCTGTAAAGTGATACTCCGACTACGTTACTGTCCTCTGCCCCTGCAGCAGTGGGTTGTCATAATTTCAAGGGCGTCGCAAGTAACGGGGTCATCGCGCCACCGATATGCAATATCATAATATCGAGAAATATTTCACTAAATAAACCTTGGAAAGAGTGTAACATAGCACACTTCTTTTATGCAATATACTGTAGGTTCATTAAAAGTAAACAGTCAGGTTTCATAGTAAACTTGTAATGTTTCGTGAAACACGTGAACACAAGATTAGAAAATATTCGTGGAAATATTCTAGCGGCACGGAGCAGGACTTTGTGGCAGAATTCCGTCACTGCGATTTTCCGAACAGGGAATAAGGGATATATAAGGGACGTCTCGATCGCGCGAAGAAACCCGGGTGATTATGATAGAGTCGACTGAACTTAAGAGAAAAGTGCAGAGAATTTGATGACAACTTTGTCTTTATAGTATCGCGATTTTTTAGTATTCCAATAATTAAAATTAATATTTCAAAATTATATTAATTAGAATAATATTTATTAACTCTAATGTATCAATCCTTTCTTTTTTCTCTTTTCAATTTTATTATAAAATATAAAAAAAGTAGAGAGAGTTTTCAAGACTTTTCCTAGAAAATTTACAATTTTTACAGTATTACACACCACTTTAATCAACAAAGCTAAGGATAAAAATCGTAAGAGCGTCCCGTGCGTTTTGATTAAGGGATAAAATTAAAGTAACAAAGAGAAAGAGTCTATCTAGTATTTTATTTTAATGGGAAATAAAAGCAGGCGGCACGCACATCTCAATGGGGGGGTAAAAGTTAAACCTTCGGGAGACGTCACTGTTCGGCGGGGTGGCGCGTCAAGGGCGAACAGTATCCGTGGTAGGGATACCTTCGAAGGGTAGGGGTGCGTCGCGGCCGACCGGGGCGCAAGAGGGAGGTGGCAGCGTGAGAGGCAGAGAGTGTAACCCCACGGTCGCACCGCCACCCGTGCGTCGTCGTATTTAAAATATGACTCGGGTTAGAGCGCACACGGGGGTAGTCGTGCGAGTGTAGAGATATTAGCCGTGTGCACCGGGAGTATATTATTCGTATTAGTTTAGGCAAGCAAAAATAGTAGTGAGTAAGGGTTATTGTCCGAGGGAGTGTGCAACGAGGTCTCCGTCGAAAGAAAGACAGGAAGAGAGAATGATAGGAGGATAGAGGAACGGAGCAGAGTCAGTACAAGACGGAAAAGTCAACCAACTAGACGAACGGATGATACAGAGGGTGGCTGGGTGAAATCAGATACTCTCGATCATCGGTCCAGTGAAAGTGCGAAACGTGAAGACAACCGTGTAGTTTCGGAGACCGCCGTTGCGAATGAATACATATCATTTTATCCTAGTTGCAGAGAGTGTGTGAAAGAGAGGGAGAGATAGAAGGAAAAAGAGGGAGAGAGAATTGTAGCGAGAGAGTGGAGGGTGGATTGTGAGAAAGAACAGAGCGAAAATTATCGCGAATCAGTGAGTTTAGCGAGGATAGATGGAGAAAAAGAGGGAGAAAGAAAGAAGAAGAAACGTGAGTTCCATTGAGATACAGAGATATATATAAATATAGATAAATGGATAGATAGATAGATATATGTATACACATGCGCAACGCGAAACGTGTGAGTGTACTTGGTTTGATCATCATCGTCATCCTCGTCGTCGTGAATGCATTCTTTTCCGGCCCGAAGCTTTCGGGACAGTGAGAATACTTAGAGAAGTTCCGGAAGCGATTTGACAGAGTCTGAAAGAGGAAAAGAGGGAGACACAAAGAAAAATTCCCTCCCGCGGATGATCACTCGTAGGCAGCTACGTGTCGTCGCCGTCGCCGTCGTTGTCCGTCGTGCATATCTTTTCTCGTGAACTGTGATTCTTTGTGCCGCTCGTCGAAGGAGGTGGGACAGTGATCTCTGCGACGAGACGGAATAAGATAGACAGGCAGGGTAAGTGGAACTTATTGTCCCCTCGTATAACCCTGACTAAACGTTTTTACGTTTGACTTGACACTATATATGAAGTGGAAGCAGGTTAATTGGACAGTTAGGCCGGTTAAATTAAAGCCTATCGATAAGCGGAAAACCGAAGTAATAAAGTGGCTTGCCTCGTCTTTCCCGCAAGCTTACATCTTGACTTACATCCTCATACTTGAATTAAATCTCTCATCTGGTCTGAAAATCATCTTTTTATTCCTTTTGCTACAATTGAATAATGCCTATGATTTATGCAATATTTATCTTTGTATATCTCTTCTAATCTGTTAATATTATCGTCAATTAATTTTTAAAACTGTATGTATTAGATTAACAAGAAGAACTACGAAGTTCTTAATTTTCTATCGTAGCTTATCTATATTACCTCGAAAAAGAAAGTCTGCTTTCTTTAGGTTAAGTAAGAAAGTTTCTTTCAGATTTATTCTTTTAAGCATTGTTTTACTAAACTGCAAACGAATTTTGTGCTATATTATTCTAATAATGATAAATATGTTTAATAAAATTATCGGCTTAAGTTTAATTGGAGTTTACAAAAGGATTATCAAATTCTACTTTTTCCGTTTCTTTAAAACATCTTTTCACTTTTTTTTGTATTATTTTTCTATAAAATCAAATTTTATATTCATAAAAATAACTGAATAAGGATCATTTTTTACTGACGATCATGAGAAAATTATATTTTAGACACGATACATTTTGTGCAATAAAATATAAAAAGCAAATTTTCATCCATTCGATATTAAATAATGAAATATCAGTATGAAAACATAACTTTCATAGTAATCAGGAATTTTAATGTTTTATATTTTAAATTTTCCATTAGTAACAAGTTTGAATAACTTGTACATTAAATATTAATGTGTGATAAAATGTTACAATTTTTTATTTGTGTACATTCTATTAATTTTACTGCTATTTTTTAAGTATTAAAATTGAATTTTCAAAATGTTATGCACAAAATATTAATTTGTAATAA
>NW_012130123.1:172992-201151 GCF_000143395.1 Atta cephalotes | reverse complement strand
GGCACTTTATCGTTTAATTTGAACGAATGAACTAACATTTAGTATTCATATTTTTCTTTGTCAATGAAATTTACTTCAAAATATAATGTTTGATCATAATCATTGACAAATGTTCAATTACTTTCGTGAATACATAAGATTTAATTTGAAGAAGAAGAAGTAATGTAGAAAGAAATAAAGTACACTGTTTTAGTATTGGTTTGACAGAACAAATTCGCGGCAGTGTCGAAAAAGTTGTTTTATTAAGTTCCGCATTGTTTGCGGGATAGTTGGACGCGGTGAAAATTGAACAAATATAGAGTGTGTCACAAAAATCTGGACAAATTGAACAATTTCTTTAAACAAAATGTTTTTAATGAAAAATTAAATATTACAAAAAATCCTTTTACATGGCACTTGGGGGATTCCTGTAGAGCACAATTATTCGATATATCTCCCATTAGCTTGAATGACGGCCTCTATTCTCAGTCTGAAACGTTTGCACACATGCTGTGCCGACGAATGCTGCCTCAATAGCAGTCCTTAATGATTTCACATTGGGATGCCGAGACTTGTTTGTGACTTTTTCAATTACGTTCCATACGTAGTAATCCAAGGGATTTAAATCTGGGCTGTTGGGAGACCAGAATTCCTTGACTAAAATAATAATAAAATAATAATAAAAATAAAAATATATCGACGTTGTCTGAGAACCAATTTTGAATCAAATGATTCATATGAGCCAGTGCACTGTTTTACTGAAAAACATATGGACGCCACAGTTTCCATCCATGGCTTCATTATATTCATCAGAACGATTACCCTGGGTCATCCAAAATCAGCGCTTGAATTCTTTCAATGATTGTGGAGGTCCTCGTAGTGCGTTCTTTCGAGTGACTCTTCCTCGCTGGCATACTGGAACCTTCGTTGAACTGTTCTAAAGTCGTATATTTTGCCACAACGTCATAAACGGTTGATTTTGGGTATCCAAATCGAATTATTTCCATTGCTGAGCGTCCAGCCTAAAGACCTTCGATGATTGCGGCTCATCGAATATATTCTGCATTTGGTTTCAACATCGCGGCCATTTTGAAAATATGACTGTTTACTAGAAACATCTTTCTCGAATCAACAATCTCTGGCGGAGATACACAGTATAGCGGAAATTTTAAATTAAAATTTGTCCGGATTTTGATGACACACCCTGTACATAAAAATAAAAGGATGATAAAAGAAATACAGCAGTGATAGTCTTTTTTTCCTGCTAGTACAATACATTCTTAATGAAAGCGGTATGGTAATGTAGTAAATTACATGAAAATACAGCGAATATCCGAATTAAATCTTAAGATAGATTTCCTTCATCAACTAACGGTCGCCTTTTCCTCGACTGAGACGCGTCAAGATAGAACAGTTTTCGCATTACGAATAATTGGGAAACGAAGGACCTTTCACTAATTAACTTTCCAATAGATAAGGGCAGATGCAATTAAATAACAAAATTTTCTCGTTCATTTAAATTCAAGAAGAACTTGTCTTTCTTTTTATCAGATATTAAGTCTAAGCTTCATTACCGAGAGATACTTCGTATTGAATGTTAAGAAAATGCAGTCGACACCTCTTTCGATTTTATCGTCAAACGAATTTGTAATTTAATTTATTATAAGCAAATAAGGTGTAATAAGAATTCATAAGTGTAGACGCAGCACGTTTCTCGCGATATCATCTCGAGATGTCGACATAAAAATAAACATAAAAACATAAAAATCTTGTCGCAAGGTTCTTGTTTTCATGTTAGAAAAACTACTTCTCGGAGGCTTGATTGTGTAAAGGTTTCAGGAGAATTTGAAAATATCTATTGCATGTGCACGACGAGGCGCACTTTCACCTTTATCACGTAATTTCCACGTGCATCGTACGTTGCGCGATCGTGTCTCGTTGATGAATCATTCTTCCCCTGTCACCCGAAGAGTGGTTAGTATTAATAATCGCGTGATTGTGCAACGCCAAAACAACGTAATACTAGTCGATTGGTATTTCTCGCATTTCCACGCTTTTTCTCGTATTTTCATTGGTGTTATCACTCGTTCGAAATTCTAGATATCCATGGAGACGCACATTAAATATTCCCTTTCGCGAAATCCATGCCATGTACTATTTGTATGTCTAGCAATGTGTGTGCGGTACTGCGCAGGATTTCAGTGCTCCGAAATTCCAGGGGAGAGTGCGAGATTAAATTATTTATCGTTCGAAACTGCGGCGTGATATTCCTCTAACGACGCGCATTACGCGCGAGTCCAAAATACGGAAATATAAAATTATTACCCTTTCCCTAACCCCCTGTGATTTTCAACAAATTTCATTGCATGCATTATTTATCATCTCAATGGTGCGATCACCTAAAATATAAATTCCTTTACATCTATGTACAGTTTAACAAAGCTAGCTTAAATATGCTTTATTCTTATTTTAATATTATCAATATCTGTTCTTACTTAAATTTCGATACTTAAATTTTATTATTCGAAAAATATAAAATTTTGAAAAATATTTGCTAATTGTAATTGTTATGAATTAATTAAAAAATTTGGAATATTATATGCAAGATATTAAATTTCAATACATATAATATTTAGAATCTCAGTAGTAAACTCAGTAGGATCAACTAAAATATAAATTCTTTCTTTACGATTATGTACAGTTTGACAAAGCTAATACTAATTGTAAGTCTTATTTTGATATCTTACTCGTATTTTGATATTATCAATCTGTTCCTAATTTTTTTTTATCATTCGAAAAATATTATAAAGATTTTGAAAATATAATATTTGCGAATTGTAATTGTCAAATTAATTCCATTTGGAATATTATATGCAGAGCATCCATGTCCATTTTGATATAGAACAACAAAGGTTAATTAGGTCAATTAACCAATTACAGAAAGATCAAAAATGTTGATGTTTAGCTTCTGAATAAATGTATTTACTTAGCTAAAATAATTAATAATCATTCTAAATATATTTACATACAGTGTAACAAATATCAGATACAATATAATAAATATCAAACAATACCATTTCAAGATTTTCGCATTAAATATTTTTATATTATTTTAATATTGTGTTTATGTTGTTTTAGTATTAAAACGCTTTGACGAAGAGTTAAACGAAGATTTATATTCGTTTTCAAGAAACATTAGAGAATTAATCGATAATATATAACTTATCTCGACAAGAATATCTGAAAATTTAGATCTCGGTCATCATGGTGAATAAAGTTTGTTTTAGATAATATCTGAAAGGTGCCCGTATTAAATGTTCATTAAGATGTTATCAATATATATAAACGGAATCGATTGATCGTAATACGTGAATTATTAATTTCATTTTTTGGACGTTTTTCCAATTTGTAGAACGACAGCCACGAAAAAAAATCTAAATCTTTCTTCGTTCCATTGATGAAAAAAAGTCGTCCCCTTTACCTCGTTTACTTAATTGCATTACCAATGGTTCTTCATTCTATCGATTTAACGAAAAAGGAATTGCTACTTACATGGGACTAATTGAATATTTAATTACGATACTACTTTTATCCAGAAAGAAAAAGTTAACTTTTATCCAGAAACACAAAAAAAGATTTTTTTCTGTCGCAGCTAATTTTGGTTTGTTATAATATATTTGCTGGCGTATAATTTATAAACTATAGCCAAATGGTTTGCTATTGCTGCTATAATATATGTACATATCACAGCTAAGACATTAGCTATGATATACCTATATTATAACTATCCATATTTTATACTTGCCATTTAGTTACTACATGCAGTTTTTAGTTATGATAGTTACTTTCTTTTTTCCATGAAGCATTGCTCAAAATTAGTAACAAAAGAAGAATTAAGACTCCTATTTATCTTTATTACCTCAGATTATGATGTTGTATGTAAGAAAACACAATATAAATGCTTATAAAAATCATATTTGAAATATTTTATAATGTAAAACTACTTTTCAATAAAACGATATTTGCAATCAATAGATATAGAACAGATTTACTATATTGATAAACTATATTGAAAATTATTTTTTGTTCGAAGAAAAAATTAAATTATATTTATTTCTATGTATGTATTATTAATTTGGCAGTTTATTATAATTGTCAACATAACACTTATTCATTTTTGATTATGCATAATTTATTTGCAGATAATATAGTTATTTATTAATTGATGAAACAAACAGAGAGTTTTTAGTTTATTTCACGATTATAAGTGTTGTTTTCTTACAACATATTTCTACATTAACATATGTAAGAATTGCATATGTTTTGCAAGAATTTTATTTTTTCTCGCGTATATTATTATAATCTGAGGTAATAGTGACTGAAGCCTAATAACTCAATGATGTTATGAAGATTATTAATTCCAATAATCACATGCTTAAAAGTAAAAGCTTATAAAATAATAATTATTATACAGATACAATTATTATTTTATAAGTTTTTTAAGTTATTTTTTATGACTGAGTTTATTCCTAATAGTAAAGTAAATTTTGTACACTGGAACGTACAGATTTTTAACGATATCTTATCGCTCATTTGCTTAATTTTATGATTGTCCCCGACATTATGTATTATGTATTACGCGAAACAGTGAATTTCATCACTGACAACCTCACTGGGATTGCGAGAACCATGTCCTCCCCCTTTTCACCCTTTAGACGTAGAATATTGACATGTACTGCATGCGAATGCATTGTCCGATTCGTGTCAGGAGACACTATGTCATATGTAAGATAGATTTCACAGCCTAGCTATGCAAAATTTATATATAACATAGCGTTTAGGAAAAAATAATAAAATAAAGTGTATTTACTTTAAAGTAAACTGCTACGTTCTTCCAAAAGTTCTCGCAATATTTCATATTTTCAGTTTCAGTTCAATTGCCGTTATTTATGTCATAAACAAGCATCATAAAATATTTATGCAGCACCAACCTTTGGGTCTACTCAATATTTTATGTCATGCAAGGCGCTCTTTGGGAATGATGTCTTTTATGTGGATATTAACTTATGACGTTCTCATATAATGGCCTCGCCAACACGTCTCGCAATTATTTTGTAGAACAAGCGCGCGACGTATGACAAATGATGATACAAACAACATTGCTTTCTGACATTCAATTCCATTGCCATTTCGCAATTATGTTAATGTAGACGTCAGTTGTCGTCAAATGCTTTAAATTAAGTCATCGTTAGGATGTGTTTGTTATTGTCTTTTAATTAGATACGTCTGTTGGCGCCATGATGCTCACTAATCTTTATCGTTGATTATGTGTACAAAGAGTCTACAATATCACTGACTTTTACTACTTCTTTTTTCCATTTCTTATATTATTCGACGATACTACATTTTCGCTGTCGCAACAGTGGCAGGTTGAATTTTCCGCGAACAATTTTCAAATATATGACAATAGACATTGGATTTAACAACAATGTGAAAAATAATGATTAACGAGCAAATTATAATATTTTTCTATAAACAGTTTTATTAAACATAATCAAATTAGATTTGTAATCAAACGTTTCAGATAACACAGCGCTTTTCCTTAGTGGTGTAAGAAAAAATTTAACAAAAAAATTTTATAATATAAACAAAACAAATTTAATGTTTGTTGAAATTTAATTGCTGTGAAATTTAGCTGCTCGTTAATCATTGACCTTGTTTTTCATAGATTATTAATCAACACGAGCTTAGACTTAGATTTATATATATGGAAAAAATATTAATAAAAAGTAAAAGTTAATAAGAAAAATACAATATGCCAACATCGAGTTCTACTTGCATAATCAA
This sequence comes from Atta cephalotes, assembly GCF_000143395.1. NCBI lineage: Eukaryota > Metazoa > Arthropoda > Insecta > Hymenoptera > Formicidae > Atta > Atta cephalotes. The sequence goes on along the minus strand of NW_012130123.1, from coordinate 195,325 downwards.
GATTTTTATGGCTAGTAGTCATAGTTCGTTTTTATTTCAAGACCATTTTAAATAATTTCTTTAGATTCTTTAGAAGTATTGTATAAAATAGAATATTATCTCAACCAGAATTCCAATAAATTTAATCTAAGAAAATTCTAATTCGTCCATTTTCAACCAGAACTTTTTTTCAGTGTAAAAAATGTTTCATGCAATTTAACAATGTCGGCATCGAGATCTGTACTTGCAGAATCAAGATTTTATGGTCAGTACTTATAATTCATTTTAATCTGCATTTCTATACAGCTCTGTGATGTTTGATATCTTAAAACTTAAGACATTCTTAAATATAAAAACGAATTATAAATACTGGCCATAAAATCTTAATTCTGCAAGTACAGATCTCTGCCGACGTAATTAAATTACGTAAAACATTTTTTACTGATACACTGAAAAAAATTTCTGGTTGAAAATGGACGAATCAGAATTTTCTGGTTAAATTTATTAGAATTCTAATTGAGATAATTCTATTTTATACAATACTTTTGGTAAAATTTACTAGAATTCTTATTTTTATCAGAATAATTATATTAATCAGAATTCTAGTTATTTCAAATAGAATTCTAATAGATTTAACCAGAAAATTCAGAATTATCATTTTAACCAGACCATTTTTCAACCAGATCATTTTTCTCAGTGTACTAATAATAACTTTTATTTTTTATTAACATTTTTTTTCTTCATACATATAGATCCATGTCTGAGCTCGTGTTGGTAACTAACAACAATGTGAAAAAACAAAGCCTATTACGTTCACAAAATGAGACTAGATATTAATCTCAAGTGTAGTAATTTCCCATTGTCGTTCATAAATTTCGAATTCCTCTCTCGCATATACATATGTTTCATTTCCATCGTATTACCATCGTTACTGCTTGGTTAAGCGCACCAGAATCATATGCAAAATGCAGTTTTACGATGTCGCGACGACAATGCATTCCTCTCACACTCTCCTCTGCATCCAAGGTATATTTTAAAGGGGTATTTATGAGTTATTTAATTTCTCGTATATATGTAGCTGTTGTACTCATCGACTCGAACATAACATGATGTGACGTTCTTCGTACTTGACCCAATTTCGCTGGTTCGTGCTTTCTTTAGCGTCCGCTTGAAAATAGCGCGCTCGAGTAAAATAAGGAGAAAGCTGGATGAAGCAATGATAACTCGATTTTGCTAGTTACTATTAATATATTCTAAACGAAAGTACAATTGTGCTCCGTGTCGCTGTCGCGACTCTGCGACATGTGACTTTGATGAGACTTTAATCGTTCGATAGTGACGAATATGTCTAAAAGTAAGCTCCTCTGCGAAAATAAACGTCACGTGCAGCGTAAAATTTGGCATTGTTAATTATAACTTCGGCCAATTTTGGGCCCACATATCTACATGTATCCCGATCCCATCATAATATAAAGCACAGAATACAATCTAATTATTTCATTCTCAATGATTTGCTTGTTAAAATATCGAACCACAGTGACGGTTTCGTCTTTTATGAATTATAAATATCGACCTTTAATCGTTACTCGATCGTTTATTTTATTTCGAACCTAATATTTATTCTATCTCATGCATTAAATGTTTATGGTATTAAGATTTAACAGATGTCTAAAAAAAGATTGAATAAAAAGTAAATAACTATCAAATATTGGGTGAAATAATTTCAATAAAAAATGTTCGGCTATATAACCAAAAATAATTTTATTTTTTAAAATAATTATACATTTAGAAATTGTTAGTAAATACTAACAAACATAATAATATAACCAATTTGTTCGATAATAATTACTAAATATTTAAAAAATTAAAATTATTTTTGATTACATTTACTAAACATTTAATGAAATTAACATTTAAACCTTTAAATGAAATTAACATTTAAATGAAATTATTTTACTCAATATATATATGTAGTAACTATTATCAAACTTTTTTCTCACTGTACGTAAAGTGGATGAAGATATTTAAGCTCTTCAAATATCTTCTTAAGCTTTTGGACTCTCAGTGATATCCGAGTAACCACATGTCTAACAACTTGATTTATTGTCCGGTAATTGCGATAAATCTCATGATTGATGTATTCCTGCGATATCACCCTCGGTCTTTTAATAAAATTTCACCCGCTTTCATCGCAGGGGGGAGGACGTGTCTCTTTCACGGCCGGGATCGATCTTATGAGTTCAGGACTGCATTGTATCGTTGTATGGCCTCTTTTTCTTGACGAGGAAATTTGCAGCCGTGTACATACATTAACCGCGCAGAGTGTCTCTCAGATTTCTCCCTCGATTATTAACCTGTGAGTAACAATAATTCTCGTGGAAATACCCGTGAACGCGGGCACATTACACGTGGCATTATTAACTGCCGTATCGAATCGATTAGCGATATTAATGCGATACTAATGTATAAGCGAGACACAGGGGAAATATCGCCCATGCGCATACGTTCACGGGTATGAAAATTTATGCAGGTTGTCGCAGAATCTCATACATCCACCCTTTTAGTTACGAAATTTGATGCCGCATATCTCTTTGATTAATCTATAAACCTAAAATTTTTGTTAATATACGCTCTACTTGAACAAACAAGAACATGATTCACCCATTCATGTCTCCAAGAATTTTGCAATACCTCTTAATTTTTTGTTGCGAACAATGCGAATATCTAGGTTTTTCCTCTTCAAAGATTCTACCAACAAAGGATTAATTTTGATTCAATAAATTACTCTTTAGCTTTTTCTAATTTTAAGAATTAGAAAAAATGAACAGTAAGTAAAAATAAACAATAACTATAATTAAAATTAATCTTACATTGGTGAAACTCGACCAAAAATTGATATTACATTTGTCGCATTAATTAATTGATTGCAAAGTCAGAACAGAGAAATTCTCTCTCTATTCTATAATCAATCAATAGACTCGAAAAATTTGTCGCACGACAAAAATGTAATACAATAATATTAATCTATAAAAAAATAAAATATTAGCCCATTTAAAAAGTAAAAGCGCATAATATCTTTTGACATAAAATTTTTTATTTCAGTTCGCATCACTTTGCGATATCAGGAAGTTATCGCGGAACATCCGAGATGCATTTAAGGGTGAATAACCCTTAGAATTTTGCTGTAGTAACGTATTGATTAGTCCGCTAGTGTATTACAATGCCGTAACAACATTATCATTCCGCGTTACAGTCGACGTCCGTAGTTCCTCACATCGTTAAACACTTCGCATTTGCATACCGGTTAAATGCCGCTACCACTGCCGCCTTTCACTACCGAAAATCAACAAGTCTGTGCCTGGACGGATATTTGACACCTCTCTGGCACCTTTTCCACCCTTTGTAAAACCACGTTAATCCGATGCGGGTTCGCATTTCGTCGCTGACGTTTGAAATTTGAAGTAATACCGAAACACAAAGCGCCAATCATCGCAATGAAATACTCTTCTGTCGCTAACTGACCAATTAATTGTAAATTTGCGGAGAGACCGACCTTAAAATGATATCATAATGAAGAATATAACGAAATTACGATGAAACTCTCTACGAAAATCTCATAAAACTGAATGATTTATTTTTCTGTCTTTTTTTTCTTTATTTTTTTATTTTTAATTGAATTCTTTTTCTTATATTTGATAAACAATAGTATACAAAATACATAATACAAATATTCATAATAAATAATATCGCTTTTATATTTTGAAAGTGACACAAATAAAAAAAATGATTTTCAAATTATTAGCATAAATAATTTATGTAAACTTTGCTCTATCAATAATCAAGGGTGAATTAACTTTACTTTCATAAAAAATCGTCAAAATTATCACAACTAGAAAAGGATGGTTTAAAAAAATCATCAAAATCATTACTCAAAAGAATAATTTTTAAAGAATGAAATGAAAATATATAAAAATGACATTTTGTTATGTTAAAAACATATTCTTTTTGCCGATATTATTATGATTGATCAATAATTTTTTATCAAGTTAGAAAATTTCTTCTCTTTTAAGAAATTGAGTTTTTTTAGTTGTGTCACTTTTAAAATATAAGAAAGCGATATTTACAAAGAAGTTTCAGATGTTTTGAAAGGTTCAACGAAAATACACGCTACTACTGCGTTAGCTGTAGGATATTCCATTCGGATTTTTCAAGTTAAATTTATATTTATCCGCCAGATCGATTCGAGGGAAAAACACGCGGGATGTTCTCTTTGTCAGATATCGACATTTTCTGAAACGGACTTTTCTTTTCGCGATACACGACCTAGTTCGCCTAGTAGCTTGTGCATGAGGAAAGGCAATGAATCCCGAGGTTAGCGCTTACTCGGCACTTAGCGTTTCTAATTGCTAATCGTTCGCCAATCTCTCCGCGATTGTACATACATACATGCCACAAAGTATCATTATTATTGCACTACTGTCAATTGCATTATGGTTATCGAACTTAAGCGTCGCAAGGGAGCGTGCCTGCAATGCGCTAGACCTATTAATTATCGATCTACCAAGTGACGGCTAGTGGAAAATCCTCGCCGTTGATAAAGAAATGCGAGAAAAATATTCGTTTATTGCATATGGAAGAATAACCAGAGCGAAGCCAGAATAAGTTCAAACACATGTATGATAGAAATAATTAGGGAGAATAAGGAGAATAATAGGGAAAAGTACAAGCAAGAAGAAGAGTACTGAAGATAAATAACAACATAAAAGAACAAACAATGTTTTATGAGTTTTAGTGGAAACAGAGTAAAGGTTCTCTCGAAGATTTTGTAGAGGAACTAAAACGATTTGTAAAAACGCCTGTTGCTTTGTGTACAAATGTGTTTCTGCACAAAGAGTCTCTCGTCGATGATATCAGATATCGAAAATCGCTCAGGCAAGTATTCGACCCAGTTACACCTACGTACGTGTATTCTTCATTCCCCAGCGATCTTGCTTGCCTTAATAATACTCTGCTTACTTTATTAAACATGCGTATCACGCCACGATAAGACACGCATACAATCCCCCAGAGGTTTTATTGCCATATTTTATTTATTTCTGAAAACAATCAAAAACAAATGCGATCTTTTAGGATTCTCGTTAAAGTGTTTACTTCTAGTCACTTCGATTTTGTAAAATATTTTTTTGATATTGAAGTTTTTAATGCAAGAAAATTGTAGATAAGAAACATATTCATCGCAAAATTAATAAATCGGTTTTTAATAGAACAGCATCTCTTTTTAAAAAATCTCCAGCCTCTGAAAAAGAGTCTTCATATTGCAAATTATGTAAACTCTTGTATAAAAGCACGGTTTGCTTGAAACGTTTTTTCTAAAGACTTTATGGCTTACAATCATCTATGTAACGTACATAAATAAGGAATCAAGTTTTATATAATTTTTATCTATGAAAAACTGCAAAAAATGTACGCCCCCCCCCCCTCGTGAGTCATTTTGACTCGTTATCAATATGTAAAATGCTGTTTGAGTTTCATTCAACGTTGCAGTAAGTTTCAGCAAATATTTGGTTCGAGTGGGCGATATCTCTTGAATTGGTCCTTATGAATGGTTGACCTGCTTTCAATGCGTAAATTAACTTAGATCGACTTTTCGAATTTCTTTCTAAAAATAACCTAACCTTTTCAAATACTGAAAAGTTTCGAGAAAGATGCTATTCTATTAAAAAATAATTTATTCATTTTGCAACAAATATATTTTTTATAACTGTATTTCCATATATCAAATTAATATTAATTTCTTTATACATTTTATAAACACTAAACTTTTAAGTGCTCCTTAAAATATTAATGAGTTCATAAAATTATATATTTATGAGGGTTTTAACAATAATTTATTTATTTAAATGAATATTAGAATTCTTTAAATGTTAAAGGCTGTTTTTATGTATTTGTCAGGATAATATTTTCAATTACGTTGCAATTATATATGTGAGCAATGATAAAAAAATCAATACAAATATAAACTTGTTAATTAACTTGTCTCTGATGTCCACCACACAAAAAAAACGTTGATTGACGATTGACAGCCTCGGTATCGGATTAATTAAATTTATGAAATGACATCGGTGTTCAGTGGCAATATAACTGTCGTTTTGCCAATGACGCCTTCCGATATTAAACGCAGGCAATATCTTAAACAATAATGAAATGATTGATCATTTGTCAATGATATAATTGAATACACGTATAAAAGAAAATAGATACAGACGTCAAAGAAAGATGCAAAACAAATTCAGTGTGCAGAATTGTTTTTTTTTTTATTACAAGTTACCTTACAGTTATAGCGAATGATGTAGCGAATTGAAATTGATTTATGTTTATCATTTACATTATTAAATTTACATCCGTCGTGATACTTCAATCCTCTTATAAATGTTCCCATGGATATCTGTATTTATGAATTATTAATTACGTCCCTTATCATGCGTTCCGTATTTATTGCACAACGAATCGGCTAGAGAAATCAATACTAAAACAGCTGAAGACTAGCATTAGCGCGGATAAAGCACCACCGTTTCCAGCATGTTTTTGATTAATAATTGATACTAGAGGCTGCCTTGTGTACTTACAGCTCAAATGGGTGTTGGTTATTTATTTACTATGCTGCTGACTGTGTAACGCAGTAAAAGCAGACCGAACACAAAATGAGAAAACAAATGTGAGATATCTTTGAACATAATGAGCACTTACGTAAAGTCATAATTGAGAAAAGCCGCAGAAATAAATCCAATAAATAATTTAATCGAGTGTGCGTCTTCTATATAAAATTAATATTATTTCATACGCCTTATGTCTTCTTATAAACTTCGTTTTGCCTGATTTTTAAATTAGAATGTAAATTGGATTTCTTCTTCTCTTTTTGTCTTTCTTATGATAAAATTCCGTCTGCAAATGTTGTCTCTAGCACGATATAGATTAAGTAGACATTGTGAAGATCTCCTGTGGATCCACTTTAACGGGTTAAATAAAGATACATATGTTTGTCCTGATGATGAACGTACGTAACACAGACTAGATACAGTGATGAAATGTCTCTATCTACAAATAATATTAGTTTGCGCGACATCAAATAACCGCCGCTCGAGTGAGTATTCGGAGTTGATCGATGTTGTAAACGTTTGTAATTAACATCAATGTTTAAAGTAGCTCAATTCAAGAAAATATTAACTAGAGATAATTACTGAACTTTCAGTTCATAATCCAATTGTTCCCAAGCAGAACAACAAGTCATTATGATATCAAAATGATGTCAAAATAATTTCAAAATGATCACTAAAAGTCATTTTTCAATTCCGATTCATTTTAATGTCATTTTGACGTTGTCATGTCTTATTATTCTGTTTGGGTTATTATTAGGTTTAGAATAAAAAGATAGACATCTAAAGTTCTATGTGCGATAAGAATTAATATCAAATTGTTCCAACGTTAATATGTTTAATTTTGTTAATGCTGAAATAAAGTGAAGACATTTAATTTTATTTAACATTCTGTATGAGATAAGAAAGTTATGTAATTAAAATGTTATTTTAAAACTTATTGGAGGCTTCATTTTGCTTGAAGATAATTTCTCTTATATTATAGTAAAGCAGTAATAAGATTGTTTTGAAAAATTAGCGTTCAGATATAACAAGATCAAATTTGTTTCTTAAGAGCATTATCTGGATAAAATCGCTTAATTCTTAACTGTCGCGTTCACGTTGATAATAATGCTTCAAAAGTGGTCTTTACGCGTTCTGATAAATTAAGGATCCCTTCATGCGATTACATCCTAAGACTCTTCAGCTGATAACGAATTTTCCCTCGTTTTGCAGATATTCGATCTGTTCTACCGGCATTTTATTCGCGACCTCGGTGCGTTTTTTCGTAAACATTCTTTTTCGCGAAAAAATAAATCGTGTTAAAAAGACTAAAACTCTTTCCAAACGACTGATAATAAGTTTTTTTAAATTAAGTTTATTTTTAATTATAAATTATAAAAATTAATTATAAAAATTCGAACTTGTTTTATAATTGTTGTTATTATTATAGCACTTTGATAATAAAATTATTTTAAAATTGAAACTGTTATTATATATTGTAATATTAAAAGTTATATTGAAATTTTGAAAAATAATTAACATGTTTACTTGTGATAATTATTTTATTTTACTAAACAAAAATTGAAATACATTATCGTTGTAGCTTAAGAAAAAAATATATAGTAAAATAAAAAAGTTTTTAAAATATTTAAAGAATCCTTAATTAAAAGCGATCCTCCAATGGATCCTTATTCTTTCTGCAAATGTTCTTCACAGTTAATTCGATTATTCTCTTTGTAAATATATTGTTTTGTCTAAAAATTAGAAATAACTGCCTATTGAATCGATTTGATTGATTTCGTAATAATAACAAATTTAGCGCAATAAACTTATAATAGCTAAATAATCAAGTTATCGTAATAAATTAGCTATGTCATATCATCGATGTGTGTTTTTGACCAGCTATTAGTCTAATTGAAATCTGAACAAAACAACATAAATTATTCGTGAAGTATTTATTCATCGCATATTATTGTGTAAATATCCATTTCATTATTTTTTTATATTTTTAATTGATAAACTCCAAAATATTTTTTTTTTAGTTTCACATGCACACTTGTTTACGTAATTTTTTACAAGATTTTAAAAATTTTTTGTCTTTATATGCCATGATTTTATAATTATGTTAATAATACAAAAAATTCTAACAAGCCTGTAACAATATACACGCGTTATAGATATTTGTTTAACCGAGAAATCCGACACCGAACTTGAAATTAATTCCCAACGCCAATTAGCAAGTTTTCGCGGAAACGTTACTCAATCTAGAATGCATCATCTATGGACGTGCGCTCATACTTTTGCAGAAATATTGTACATGGTGCGCAAACAAGGTAGCTACTCAATGTCTGGTAACAACAATGATACTGCATTTACAACAATAAATAGAGCACGACAATGATCTCATCAACAATAAAATCACTGCGTTCTCGGTAATATTCGATGAACTATCCGCCCACTCGTGTATGTACACATTTCAATTCGCATGCCATCATGTATATGCGATACTTTTTCAAATTTGACAAATTTCGCTTTTTATGTCTTTTATTTAATCTTTTGGAATTTATTAATCTTTAAGTTTAATTGTTTAAAATCCTTTACGAAACGTAATAATCGTATCATTTGGTTATTTTTTTTATAGAAATTAGATTTTATTTTATTCAAGAAAAAAAGGCAAAAAATAAAAATCAGAAAAATGTATATCTAGCTAAGTATTTTCAGAATATTAAAAAAAATTTTTAACAAAAGAAAATATTCATCTTTTTAATAAATATAGATAATATATTTTAATAAATATTCGTTTTAATGCACCTGTTTTATTGTAAATAGCGCGGATGCATATGCATTATTTACAAGAACTCATTTACAAATATAATAAAAGACTTATCGATTTATGTCATAAACTTTTGCAGATACAAAATACATTCAGAGGAAAATATCTTTATTTTTGTTGAAAATTATCTACGATTATTTTATTAGTTTTCATCATTTCATTCATCATCATTTTAAAGTATTCATAAAATTCAGTAATCTTTTTCTTAAATATTCAAAAATATTTCAATTACATTTTATATTCTTTATTATTTATATATTATATTTTATATTTATCATATTCTTTTATTATCAAAATTTTTGTAAAAGTATTTTTGCAAAAGTTGTTTTACACTGTAACGACGTGGCACCTGACTACCGAAACAAGTGTTGCATCAAGAAAGTTACACAAAGATGTGAGTGCCTACATACGAGAAACATCCGCTTAACTGGCAGGTCATTAATTAACTTGTTTTCTCTGCTAAGGTTGCAGTAGATAATGTTCAAAAGCGCAGACTACGTGCGACGTATGTACATCCGCAGATAGCTGGGTGCATGCCTATTTTTGTGTATATGTATGCGTTTTGCACACACCCGCCTGTCGCGCGAGTGTATGCAGCTTTTGCACGCGGATACAATACAAATGAAATGCTTGACGGATGTTTCAACATAATGAACGTAATTCGACATAGTGCAATTCAATTGCCGACATTCCATAGTGTTGCCCAACCGGATTATACGATTTTGACCGTATTATCACTACTGATGATCCATCTTTGATAACAATAATGCATTAATCGTTTTTGGTTTCGACGAAAGATAGGCTTGTAAAGATTAACTTGAAACGGTGTAAATAAACCTATCAAGTTATACCTTTAATTCTGAAAAATAAAGATTTAAAACTTTTTTATAAAACTTATGAAATAATAATAAATAAAATAATGACAATAAAATAAATGAAAATAATGTCAAATCAAATTATAGATTCTATAAAATTGTAAAATAATAAAGATGATGGTAAATAAAATGGTATATAAAGTTTCGTTTAAAAACAAGAGATTTAGTTTTCTTGACAAAGAGATTGGATGTCTTATATAAAGACAAGAGATTTTTTTCTGACAAGGGATTTAGTTATATTTCTGATGAAGAAAAGATATATTGGATATAAATGTATAAAATTATGTATAATAAATAAGAAGGGATATATGTAAATAAGAAAAGATATATTGTATAAAATATATACGTCTAGTTATCGTAGAACTCGCTCTTATTTTAATTGCCGAAGTAAATCAACTCTCTACGGCTTTCAGTTAACTTTGAAATTATTCAGGAAAGTTTCTGGCACTTGGGAATAAGGTACTCGCACGAGGATAACGATCTGTCAATGGCCGGTATTTAATAAAGCTGTAATTGATTGAGAGAAAGCGTATTATATTTGCCATTAACGATCACAATCACTTCTAGCTCGTTCAATCCGATTCCGCATGTGTCGGCACCGTACCGTGTTCTTCCACTTCGTTAATTATTGGTGTTAATGAGCGTGGGCGCCTCAACGGACGAGAACTGCAGGCGTGCGGAAAGAAACGAGCCGTATTCCTCGCAGCCTTTTTCCTTTACACATTTCTTCCTATAATTTGAAGAAATGCCGCGAGAATGTTATGTTTTATTTTGATCTTCAAAACCGGTGATAGTATTGCAGATAATATAATTTGGTTCTTGTCAGCACCAAATTTTATTTCTGCAAGAAAGATGCTGGATGTACCAGCTTATTAACTAATTATAAATGCCACGAACTTTTTCCCACATACACTCTATATAATATTATCCTATATAATATTAACACGAGGAAGCTCTCATCTGTGAACTTCTTTCCGTCCAAAAAGAAAATCACACCGTGAAAACATTAAACATGCTTCGAAATTCGATAATGGAATATCACAAAACTTCATCGCAACTCTTTCTCTTATTTTTATGCAAATATGGAGCAAGAAATTTTCGTGGACTAAGGTTCATAGTGTACATGGACTGATAGGAAGATTTAATAAAGTTTCTTAATTTTATTGTAGTAAACAGAGTAATTAACATAACTTCTTTTGCTTCTTTATACATCTTTAGCGCATCCTTAATATATCACGTATACGGAAGAAAAAATTTGTTAAAACAACTAAAACTTCACTGATTCAGCAAATCCACAACCGTAATATATGGATAACCATTTTTTCTATGTTAAATCAGCAAAGCTATACAGCTGAATAAAATTAGCAATTATAGATAATCATATTTGCTGTAATTACACTGAATATTTGTTAATATAAGCAAAGATAACTTTCTACAAAAATCAATCCAATATAGAAAAATTTTTAACATGCTAGTTCAAGTGGCTCATACATTTGCTATTGTAATGAGGAAAATTTGTGTTATGTTAGCAATTTTCATTGTAGCAAAGAATTAGCTGAATTAACATATTGATAATTTCTTTGTTAAATTATTAAATCTTTTTAGTTATAGATGTTGAACTTGCGCAGCAAGCTTTGCTGAATCTATTTTTTCCGCGCATCAGCGCATGTGATAGAATTTAGTTTAATCGCGTTACTAAATGACAAAGTAAGGTCGTCAATGCATGAGTAGTATTTCTGTCAATATCAATTAATAAAAGCATTTCTTCGTCGGAATTTATATATAATAAACAAAATAGCGCTATGAAATTGTATACATCTGTTACTCGATAACGCTATTCAATGCGCGATTGAATCACTCAAACGTTACTCATCGTTGGCTGAATCACAATTGAGCGAAGGAATTGAGTTTTCATGTTGTTCGATAAATAGCGTTATTAATTACCTTTTATAAGAAGAACTCCTTTCGAGAACTCTTCAGCATATTGTGCGTATTGTCATTTTTATATTTTTATAATTCTCTACATTTTTTCCTATTCCCCTCGATTCAGTTCGATATCGATTGTTGTGAAATGAAACGCGATATATATTTTCCAGTTCGTTCACAGGATTATCGCCTCTCTTATTTTCTGTTTGCTCGCATCAAAGTGAATTATTTCTCCAATTTCAATACTTGCCATAAGAGCGATCGTTACCGCGCTATGAAACTCGTGCGGTTGCAAATTGAACTCCGTCTCTCTCTCTCTCTCTCTCTCTCTCTCCCCTCTCTTTCTCTGTTTATTCCACTACGGCAAGAGAAATATAGAAAAGGTCTCGGGAGAACACATGAACTGAATTGCTGTCCGTTTTCGCGGCTTGTCGTTCGATTTAATTGTTCAAAAGCCCGCGTTCGGAAAGTGGCAGAGCGAACTCGAATCTGGGTCGTAACATCCGGGACCAGGTGAAAAGCCTAAGGGCAATTTCTAAACGGAGCTCGACGGCTTCACGCCACGGCGGAACTTGTACCAATGTACAAGTTACAGCGAGTTGCGGTGGCATCAACACGTCCATCATATAATTATTCCGCAATTCACTCGTGTCTCGATGCATTAACTTACAATTGTAATTTATTTGCATACATTTATCGGGTTTAACTTGTTATCTTTATGATCGTTTTATCTTAAATATCATTTCTCAAAAGAGACATGATATTTTTACATCGCTAATGAGAGATAATTCCGACAAAATCAGCCATAAACGGTGCGCAGAAGCTGAATGAATCCAGGTCAAAGCCAGATTCAAATTCTATTTAGTGCCAATTGACTGGTATGCTTTATATCCTAGGATAGAGCGTATGGAATGATAATTTTGGGAGATGGTGGTGAAAGTCGCCGAGTTTAAATCGAGGTCGGATCAGACAGAAGGCGCGCGTTCTACTTGCGATGTGAAGCGGAGAAGAAGAGACAAGAGATAAAAGAGCTATATGCATCTATAAAAAAATGAGGCTCAATTGGTCGCGAGCGGACCGTAACGAAATGGGTTTGCTGAGTTTTATCTGGCGAACGCTTTTGTACCCGGTTGCAGAGATGATCGGAGGGGAGACGGTGTGCATCCCGGCCGGTGGTTGTGATGCTCGTAAACGAGAGCGTCTCCTATTATATCGGACGAGACACGTTATATATTCACGATCGTAGGCGAGCGAACAGGATGCAATCGACAATTTAATGAGCTCCGTGACTCTCAGTGAAATTGATCAACGAGCGGTGTAAACGTGAACATCATTAGATGTATATAGCATCAGACAAACGTATACAAAGGAAATCAAAGGTACTACACTTCGTCTTGATGAAAAATTTCAATTTCCAATTTAATGACCTCCAATGAAGACGAGCTAATAACGTGACGATGAAAATAAATTTACAAGAAATCAAATAAATTTCGAACAAATGCACAAGATAAAGTCTGTCAGAAACTTTCAAAAAATTATGAATAATGCAATACTTGGATAGAAACAATAGAACGCCCGTCCTGGTTAAGCTATGACATAAGATTGTGAAAAATTGTCCTTTGAACCACAAGTTTTACGAATTTTAGACCGGTATTCACTTTTCATTGTCAGTTCTTATTTTAAGAGTCTTAAGTAAGTCTTAAAATGCTAATACGATTTTATGATTAGTTTATGACTAATTTTAAGTTTACTCAAGACAGTTTAAAGCTTTGTTCAAGAAATTCGTAAAAGATCTTGGGAAAAAAGAAGAGAAAGAATTAAGAAATTACATTTGAACAATTCGATCACATGATTAATGCGATTGGTCATTTCTTTCTTCATCCAAGATCTCGGACTGATTTCTAGCATCATGAACACAAAACTTTAAATATAAGAATCGAATACCATGAATACACAAAGAACCATTTTGTTGAAATATTTACAAATATATGAAATATTTAATTATATACAGATCTAACAATAATTTTTAGATCATAAAAATAATTTTGTAGGAATCTTAAGTGCGAAGAGGAATGTTACAAAATGTTTTAATATTCTAGCAATTAGTTTGAACATTCTACATAATTATTTTTATGGTCTAGTCCAGCAAAATTATTTTTAGATCTGATTAAAATTGTAGATTCTTCAACAAAACTGTTCTTTCCGTGTACTGACTTTAATGGGCTTTATATAATAAACCATTACTTAAACTTTAAGTCGAATGTGAGAAGAACTATTGTATATATAATCGACTATGATTGGTCAATTTCTTACAGCTTAAGACTTAATGCTCAGATAATGTCTTATTATAAAAAATAATATTTTCGTTATTAGATGTTGTTGCTGATAAACATAGCAAATACGACGACGATGTATGTGAATTAAAATTCCAATACCGGCCGATAAATTCAATTTCACTTACGACGACAGGCAAGCCGTTATAAATATATCCGTTCCATTGCGACACGTTGAAAGCGAGAACGGAAAGGAGAGGAACATGTGAATTTATTTCCCCGTCTACAGCGAAGACGGATAATACGCCTCGTGACTGACTGGCGCCCGGCCAATCTTTAATCGCGGCCCCGCGTTCGCTCGAGTTTTGCGGGTGCAATCTGCCCCGACCTTCGTCTAGTATACGGGTACGGATTGGAAGGAGGCCTTTACACACTCGCAAACTGACCCCGTTTTGCCACCGTTGAAGTTACACCTTGTTCGCGGTATACGGTGATTTGTACGTACAAGTAACTCGTACAAAAACAGAGAAAGCGTCCCAGAGGCGAGAGAGAAATACCGAACTTAAGTTCCAGAAATATAAATAGAGTTACTTTAGATTTTTATTATTGTATTTTATTATATTTTAGAACTCGTTCTGTAACTTAAAGAATAAATAATCGTAATCCAATCGTAAATCCAAATTGTTCTAAATAATGCAAAAGAAGAAAAAGTAATTACTATTAAATAAGAAAATCATGCAAATAAGTAAAAGAAAGGGTCAATGCTGTACTGAGAGAAAAGAAAATTTTGTTAATTTAACAAGTCATCAGTATCTTTAATTGGTGTCAATCAGTAAATATGTGACAACAAATTTTGTTGTGATTGCTGCTATACCAACCAATTATTAACGGAAGCAAACTATACAGAATCTAATCTATCTTTTGAATAGACTTTGAGCTCGTTTACATAGAATTCATAGATGATCGTAGAGTCTTAAATCGAAAACCAACCAAGCACAGTCTAATATAGGGAGAATACTTGACTAGAATTGGTCAATTTCTTACAATTTGAGACCTTGCAACTATCTACGACTTTTATATATATGAGCTTCTTATTTGTTAGTGATAGCTATTGTTTGTTACATTGATGAATTAATTTGCAATTGTAACAAATAGATCGTTTTTTTAACAAATATCACATTTGCTTTCTCTTGATTTATTCCTATAACAAAATCATTTCTCTCAGTGTAGATCTTGGTGTTCAATAATATTATATGTAAATTATATGTAATTATATGTAATTATATGTAAATTCTAAAACTCATTAAAACTCACTGTACACTACTCAATAAAAATTTTGAACACTTTCAAGAACGCTCAAAATTACAAAATTTTTAAATCATTGAAACTTAGTAAAAAATCATCAGACAAAGAATAAAAAAGCATTTTAAAGCTTGAAACTTGTACTTTAACATGCTTTTAATTGTTTTTTCAAAAAATTGTAATACGTTGTATTGTAATTCAAATAATTGTATCTTAATAAATATATATAATATAATATTCTTCAAAATTACATTTAAAACCAATCACACGTTCTACACAGGAATGTTTCTTTCTTGAAATGGTTACATCTTTGCGAACTTTTATATGATTTTTATATATCTGAAGAGGGCCTAATATAAAGGCTGAAACATATGTAATGTCTTAATATTGATTTATTCTATAACAGAAAATATTATTGTAAGTTATAAAGTATCATGTAATTTTATGTATTTAATTTTTACGTTATCAAGATTTTAAATCTAACTCTCATATATCCTTTCATAATAATCATTATCGTGAATTACATTCAAGTTATCTTAAAATGTTATATTCTTTCAAAATACATTTAGTCTGCAGCTCGAGAAAAACATTTTTTCTCGAAAAATTTAATATTTTTTGTATAAAAAAAAGAATTTTAACTACAAAATGCATTTTTTAAAATTTTCTTTTGATTTTTCGTAATTGAATTAGGTGACTTTGAAGTTAAACTCACATTTTTACAAGCAACGTTGAAATTCTGCAATGATTTTTTATTTAAAAATTGTGCAACCTTGAGTGTTTTAAAAGTGTGCCCTATTTTTTGTGGAATAGTGCATTTTTCAGTTATACAAATCTGTTGTCAGATTTGAAATAATAAATTGAAGCTGAAATAAAAATATCACAATTATATTGAACATTGATAATAATCATCTTAAATGAAGAAAAATGTTTGCGAAAATATGAACTTAAAGAATGAGGTAAATTTGATTAATATTTATAATTCTAATGGATAACCAGTTTATAAATAATACAATCTTTTTTGCTACGTTATACATCTTGGGCTCATTCGTCCTAATATATCCTCAATGCATGTGACAGAATTTCCAATATTGTTGGGATTCGTCATCCCAATCTTTCAATAATCAAGTCACGTCGTCGACTAGATGTCGTAGGAATATTCAATGAGGAAGCATGATTGCGATCCCAAGTAAAAGGGGGGCGCGTATTAATCGCGTTTGAGATCTGGGAAAATAATCAATAAGCGAACGTTGATTTGAGTTGAAGTTCACGGATCATTTTCAGTGACGTTAAACGATCCCGCAGAAGCTCCTTCGATCGCTGCTTATAAGACGTTATCTCGTTTGACAGGTATTTCCCATGCATGGCACGTCAAATAGCGATTCGTCTTTAGGAAAAACTCACTCCTCGTTTTCAGGAAAAACAAGGAAATTAGTTATGCGAGCGAAATGCAAATAGGAATGGGAAACATAGTTAAATATTCGCGTTCATTTACCTGTCACGGGATGCAATGGTAGAAAAATGAAAAAAAAGAAGAGAAATTAACACGGCTTCCGTTGTGAAACAATTCAGAAACCGGTAATTGGGTCTATATGAGCACATCAAAAGCACTATTACGAGAGCATTGCACATGTGCGACGCATAACTACCAGCTGTAGTGTCATCCGCTTTTATGCACAAGTTTCACATAAAGGCCTCTATGGTACACGAATATGTCAGCAGAGGAATTTTCGCGCGAATATTTGGGATGGAATTTTTACACAATTCTCTTTTTGCCGTCATGTCGAAACTCGTCGTTTAAATTAGATAAACTTTGAGGCATATTTAATAAGAGATAAACGGATTTGATTAATTGTAATAACATTGATGACATAATAATAATATTGGGTTGTCCGGAAAGTTCGTGCCGATTTTGAAGGAAAATCGAAACGCAAAAGATTTAAATTTTTAATTTCATTTATTAAATTTAAATCTTTTGCGACATGAACTTTCCGGACAACTCAATAATATTCTCCAGCTTCCTTAAATATTAAGTTACATGTGAATATTTTATTCAAAAAGCGAATGTAAGAACATAAAAATTCCGAAATTCGAACTACATTGTGCGTTTTATCACACGATTAACGTGATGTGACGATAATTAAAATTATGATTAAGCATTTCGGAAATATAAAAAGTATATATAATATTTTGCTATATATAAAAACTTTTAAAAAAGAAAACAAAGAGGAGAGAGAGTCATGGACCTCATAGCTTTCTTTTCGCGGATCCATCAGTACGGTGAGCCTTACCTTTCCTTATGCATTTCCCTAAAATTCTCTCAATATCATTTTGGCGTATCATAAATACTAAGCCTCTACTAAATATCACATATAGTTTTCTTCTATATTTTCTTCCAGCGGCGACCTCGTTAAACGTGTAATAAGTTCTTGATATTGGAGAGGTTGGAAGGGGGAGGGGGGAGAGGATGCGTCAGATTAAGATATCAAGGACATTCTGAAATTGCGATCGTCGATCAACATGAAGTACACTAAATGTCTTGTGACGCGCGATATATGTACATGTTTTAAGAGTTTGTTTTACGCAGAAATTTTGTTGGGCAGAGAGAACGCCGCGCCGAACAATTAAGGCTTCTCTTGTTCTCTTTCCTTTTAATTAAATATACAGATTGAAAGAAAAAATACACTTTCATTAATTTACCTTCAAATAAAAGTAATATATTAAATTTCAAAGCAAGTAAGATGTAATGCAATTGAGAGACAGAAGTCTTGAAGTTTGATGTACTATATACAAGCATTAAGACGGCACAATCGTACATTAAATTAATATAGAATTTAATATAGAATTTAATATAGAATTATTAATATAGAATTTAATTAATATAGAATTTAATATAGTCTTATAAATAACTTTTCAAAAAGATGGGCAAAAGTATGTCATTATCTTATACATAATGATAAAATAAATATTATTATTTAATAGAAAAATTAGGAAAAAATTAGAAAATGTTTATTGTCTGTTTATCTAACATTCCTTTATAAAAAAAAATATATATATATTTATATATATTTATATATATAATTTATATATATTCTTATAATATTATATACTTATACTATTATTTTTATTTTAAATTTATTCTTATATTAATTTAATATAGTATGTATGAAAGTATGTATGGAGAAATAGTTCACTATTTCTATAGACAGAATATAGATTATTGCGAAATAAAGAGCATCTTAGATAATAAGAAGCACGTTCTATTATTTAATGAGAAGATAAAGAAACGAAATTAAAACATTAGTGATATATGACTGATTTTCTAGATAGAGTATTTTATTAATTCTCTATTTTATTAATTTTGAAATTCTTCAGAAGAATGTATATGTATTTTTATATTTTATTTATTTACATAAATTTTCAATAACTGTATTACGTAAAACTGATTACAAAATTCACGTCTTAATCAGAAATTTCATTTTTCGTATATATAAGAATGTATATATAAGAATGTATATGTAAGAATCTCAAAGAGTCTTCTTCATTCAATTCCTTTGGAAATGGATTTATTTCAAGAGCGCTTTTATGGCAACGTAATCGTGTCATTGAAGGGAAAAGAGCAACATGTGCTCTCTCATAAACTCTCCATCTGACTATATGATGTATGCGTGATATTCAATCATTGATACATGCCCTGTGCTTTGCATCCGATATATTGATGTCCTGAACATCATATTTACGTCTTCCTTATAATTCGACATCGAATTATAGATAACGTCATTCAGTTGATATCTTCGAATTATAAAATAGAAGGATGTTTTGGCAAATAATTCTTTATATATACACAAAGAAATATAAAATTTTTTTCATATTTAATTTCTTCTTTTTCTTCTTACGTTAGACCTTTGGCCTGTTATATTTCTCATATGCTTGTGATGCGCACACTGATTATTCAATTGTCACGAACATATATTTAGTTTGCATCATATAACAATGGTTCAATAATATCACGTAAAAATTAATATTAAGAAAGACTATGAACCAAATAACAACGAATGTAAATATGTAAAGAATAAATATATATAAGAAATAAATGTAATTGTCATAATCTAATAATAAATAAACGTCGAGCCCGATTGGGTCATCTTCAGTGTTACATAATTATAAACATAATTAAAATAGAAAAAATCAACAAATTTAATATACTTTGTGTATGGACTCTGTGTATCGCAGCCGGACGATTAAGACGTTTCTTGGCAATACAGTTTTCTAATTTTTATTCTTTTTTGCCAACATGATATTATCCTTGGCAGAGGAAATTCTATATTAATACTTTTTTGGAATTATTTTTATCTTTCAGACATCGCAACATTGTAAATTTAAGATTTTAACAAGAATTGTTATATTAGGTGTAATAAAAAGAAATCCATTATTTTTGCATGAAATTGAATGGAAAAATAATGAATTTCTTTTTACTACATCTAATATTTACGATGCTTGTGAATATTTTTACGCTTTCTGACACCAATATGGAATTTTATCTTTTTGACATCTATCATTTATGCTATCATTGAGGATGTAATATCGGATTCACAAAGACAGGATGCAATTCTACTAATGGCCTGTTGCATTGCATTATTTTATTAGTTGATCCGATTTATTTAAGTATATTAAATTTGTTGATCTTTTCTATTTTAATTATGTGTATATGTAGCATTGAAGATGACTCGATCGGGCTCGAAACAACGTTTATTTATTATTTACATTAGATTATGACAATTACATTTGTTTCTTATATTTATATATTTACATTCATTGTTATTTGGTTCATAGCTTTTTTTAACATTTATTTTTTATTTAGTTTATTATTGTTTAATTAATATTTAATTTATTATTTATTTAATTTTGTTGTGCAAATAAATTTTGTTCCTTTCATATGTAATAATTGATTTTTAAATATATCATTTATTTACAATTATATTCTTTAAATTATTAATTTATAATCATTAATTTGTATTTGAAGATTTATTTGCAGTGCAGTTAAAAGACTAGAACGAAATTAAGAAATTCGAACAACTTAACTTTATAATAAACTTCAATTTTTTTACATATCTAGTGTTTAATTTATAATATTAAAATTATTAAAAATTATATCACATATCGATATCCGATGTTTAAATTTAAGGAATAATTAATTTTTAGACATCTTATTTAGTTTAAGTTTCTTCGAGAGATTAAAGTATACGATCGACAATCTTAAATTCTTAAATACGTATTCTACTTCGATATGACAGAAGGTCCCGCGACGAAAGAGACACCTGCTCTAAATTTTTGTGGTAACTTGTGCCCAAGGAGAAAATTTCTGAAGTTCGCACATCGGGGAATTGCGTAGCGTAGCCGAGAATTGTAAATGTAAACCTTCTCGAAGAGATTTCGTAAATTTGGCAGTATTTCTGTTCAAATTTTCAAGAGATCAACTAGTTTCGATATAGTTTGTCAAATGAAAAGTATTGGCGGAGCGTATTTGACACGTGATTTTGAAAACGGGATGTTTAATGACAGAGTGAGAATTTTACGGATAATGAATTTCGAACACGTATAGCATCCATTAAACATTTTAATGCTGCAAATCTTCGGACAAAAGCAAAATCAGTTTTAAACATATAATTGCAGCGCGTAAAATATAGAATGATGATAATTAATGGGAAAGCAATATTTTCCTACGCATTCCAAAGCACGCTTTGCAACAACAGATTGTATATTTTGCAATAATGTAATCCGTAGCGCAATTATAAGCGAAATGCCTGGAAGTCGGACAACGGCGGTACTATGGTATAATAGGCAGCATTATATCTCCTAAAAAGCTCACAAAGGCATGAAAAGTATTTCAGGATAAGACAGGAAAAAGAATTTTTCTTCGTTCCTTCCTTCGCACAAGAGAATGGAAAGTTTTTTCTCCCTGATTCGCTCGGAGAAGACACAATAGCGTGAATTAGGAATTAAGTAAGGGTAGCTATCAGGATAAGCGGAATGAAGGGGAAGAATTTCTGGACTGACACGCAAGGATTATTACTATACATTTAATATCGGACAGATGTTTCAAGCTTGTTAAAATAATTTTATAATAAATTTTATGATTAATATAAGAAATTAATATAAGAAATTATTCTGTAATAATTGATTTATTCGTTCGATAAAACGTCTAGGGATGCTTGTACTTTTATCGAAATAAAAGTGTATTTGAAATGAAAATCATGAAAAAATTTACAAATCTGAATTTTTGTACCATATCGTATCATCACGCGTGGTAGCCGTTTTTATCAATTTTAGTCCTATTTGTCCTGGACTAACACAGTTCTCTCTCTCTCTCTCTCTCTCTCACCTTTATATTTGTTTCATTCAGTAATTATGAATAAAATAATATTAATTGAATTTTTCACAATTTTGCGCACTTTACAATATTTTTCGTAATCAAAAGTTTATGTGTATATATATATATATATATATATATAT
>NW_012130123.1:168866-170216 GCF_000143395.1 Atta cephalotes | reverse complement strand
TATATATTAAATTAAATTAATTCTACTCGTGTGTGTGTGTGTGTGTGTGTGTGTGTGTGTGTGTGTGTGTGTGTGTGTGTGTGTGTGTGTGTGTGTGTGTGTCCATAGCACGTGTCGTAATCGATCTTGGATCTTAAACTTTGAATTAGTGTTCACACAAAAAAGAAGCATTTAATTTTAAGATTTTAAAGTGTTTTATTTTTGTTCCCATTTTTTAAATATTTAGGCCGGTATTCATAGATCTTATATTCAAGACTAAAAGTACAGATTTAAGAAATCACGAACCAATCAGAAAGCCGTATTAGTATCTTAAAACTTGAAAGACAATCTTGAAATAAGAATGGACTATGAATACTGTCCTTAAAGATGTTTTAGTGTATCAAATCAATCTTTTTTAATAAACAAAACACTATGTTTGGATTTAAAACTTTATAAGATTTCAATCCAAACACATAGTGTTTTATTTATTGAAAAAGTTTAACGCTAAACATTATTAAGAAACGACTATATATATGAATACATCAAAAATGAAAGAGAACGCTATCACAGTCAAGGCTAGATGTTTCGCATAATATTGAGTTGTTCGGAAAGTTCGTGCCGATTTTGAAGGAAAATTGAAAGAAGCTTTAAATTTTAGTATACATTTATTAAATTATATAGGTGCCATTCTGTTCTACAACTTTTCTCCATCTTTCAGGCAACTTGAAAATACCGTCCTTCCAGAATCTCTCAGGTTTTTCAGCGAAAAACTTTTCTAAGTGATTTTTTTACTTCGACCAAAGAGTTGAAGCTTTTTCCATTAAGGGAATTTTGTAATGATCGAAATAGGTGGAAATCAGAGGGCGCGAGGTTTGGTGAATATGGTGGATGGGGTAGAACATGCCAACGGAGTTCCAACAACTTTTGTCGAGTTATCAAATACATGAGACTGCGCATTGTCCTGATGAAACACGACGCCCTTCCGATTCACTATTTCTGGATGTTTTTGTTCAATTGCTGTCTTCAGCATCAATTCGTCTAATTGGAAACAATACTTCTCTGAATTTATCGTTTCGTTGTTTGGTAAAAGGTCATAATACAGGATCCCTTTCCAATCCCACCAGACACAGAGCAGACTTTCTTTGGATGAAGACCGGCTTTTGGGGTGGCTAAAGGTGATTCATTCCGCTTTCCCCAAAATTTTTTTCGCTCAACATTATTGTAAATGATCCATTTTTTATCCCCCGTCACTACTTGCTTCAAAAATGGTGTCTCCTCGTTGTGTTTATAGAGCGAGT
This sequence comes from Atta cephalotes, assembly GCF_000143395.1. Classification (NCBI taxonomy): domain Eukaryota; kingdom Metazoa; phylum Arthropoda; class Insecta; order Hymenoptera; family Formicidae; genus Atta; species Atta cephalotes. Next base: position 168,939 of record NW_012130123.1, on the reverse strand, counting down.
CGCAAATGGAAATACAATCCATCAGATTTTTCTCTGTTAAATCGTGGGGAACCCATACATCAAAACGGTTTAT
>NW_012130123.1:153568-168846 GCF_000143395.1 Atta cephalotes | reverse complement strand
TGGCTAAAGGTGTATTCATTCCGCTTTCCCCAAAATTTTTTTCGCTACAACATTATTGTAAATGATCCATTTTTTATCCCCCGTCACTACTTGCTTCAAAAATGGTGTCTCCTCGTTGTGTTTATAGAGCGAGTCGCAAATGGAAATACAATCCATCAGATTTTTCTCTGTTAAATCGTGGGGAACCCATACATCAAAACGGTTTATATAGCCAAGTTTCACAAAATGCTCGTGGATGGTGGATTTTGACATATTCAACATTTTTGCTAATTTACGTGTCATATAGCGTGGATTATTCTCGATCAGTGTTTTAATCTGATCTTCATCTGTGGTGAAGGACCTACCCGGGCGTTCTTGATTTTCAAGGTTGAAATCATCAGCTTTAAACCTAGCAAATCACTTCCGCACAGTTCTTTCAGCTACAGCACCTTCGCCAAACAGCGCATATCTTGTTTGCCGCTTGTGTAGCATTTTTGTCTTTCCGGTAAAAGAAAAGCATTAAATGCCTAAAATGCACTTTGTTTTCTTCCATATTCAAAGTATCATCTTTTACGATATGTACGCATGTCATTTGTTTTCAATCGGTCTGATATATTCAGACCTGTCCTTACGCCACTAAAAATTGGCACGACAACTTTCCGGACAACCCAATATATACAATATATATTCTTTATTAAATTTATTTCAGATATGATTGCGTGCCGATAACTTTTGGACTTTTAACACAATTAGTCTAAAACGCTAATCCTTCTTAAATTAAATTTAAAAAACTGTAAAGAACTTAGTGCAGAAAATATTACCTCAGTCAGGGGTTTAAAACTAAAATGTTAATTAAGTGTTTAACAAATAGAGACAAGAATAAAACATTTTAATATTTTAAAATTAAATACTTCTTTTTTTTAGTATACAACGAGTTAATAAACTGAATTATTCAAATTATTTATAATATTATTTATGATATTATTTATAATATTAAAACTATTTTTAATTTAATTTATTTATTTTGAAATATAATAAATACTAAAAATTTATTTATTAATTTATTTATTAATTTATTTATTTTGAAATAAAAACTAAAAATAATACAAGAAATATATATATATATATATATATATACATACAATATATTATTATATAATTTTATACTTTTTATTGTACTTTTTTATTCTTTTTATTCTTTTTATTTTTATACTTTTAAATCTCTATTATCGCTTCTCTTTGCATAACAGAATTTTAATTCCATTTAGTTTTATTTATAAAGTTTGAGATTAATATCGAATTCAATTAATTTATATTTTTTATTGACATATTATATTTTCTATTATGCGTTTATCCTTGAAGATGCTGCGACGGAACCATTCTCACGTTTAGGCGCTGCGAGGATGCTGGCATTCGTAGAGTGATTTATGCGCGACAATAGTAACGATAAAGTTTCTTCTATACAGTTTATGCTTTTGTTATGAGCAATTCTACAGTGGAACGAGAATCGCGAACGAGATTTCGCGAGTTACGTAACACACCAGCGAGTTACGATGGGCGTGGACTACGCTCGTAATTGAATCCGAATGTTGGGAGAGATCTTCATACTTGAAATTTAGAAACAATCAAAACTTGAAACATAGAAACCGCAAGGAAACGGATGTCGATTTGCGAAATCAAGATCTCGCTTAGAAGATCGGAATTGATCTGCCGCCGCTTGTTGATTAAATCTTGAAACACAATAGATATAATAAGCTTTAAACCTCTTTTAATGAATTAATCAGTCACAGTTATGTGAGAACTATATATCAACTATAATTGGTTAATTTTTTTAAAGTCGTAATCACAATATTGTGATTGATAGTAATTACTTTTCAACCAATCAGAACAAAGCAATCACTTATTGCTTTGCTCTGATTGAAAAGTAATCACTAATCGCTAATCACTAATGTGCTTAAGGCTTAGGGATAAAGCTTGTTTTCAAGTTTGTTAATTGGCTAAAGGATAGAGAAATCCGGGATTTCTCTGTCTTAAAACTATAGATATATCAAAGTAACGCAATCCTTTGATCTGAGCCGAAATGCCGGCAACTTTCCTATTGGCTATTTCGACCGCCATTTGCGACTTAATTCTCTGTAGTCCAATAAACTTAGTATGATTGGTACAAATATATGATTAGTACAAAAATGGAAGATCTTTGCGTTATTTTGGTATATCTAGACCTTTATTCTGTCCTGTGCACATTTATCGTACAACAAAAATGCATAAATGAAATAGCGAATCTTTACACATCTATTGTATTTTAGAACTAATGCATGAGAATAATATTGAACATTTAAGAAATGACGTAAATTTAAGAAATAGTGAGTCAAAAAAATCAGTCATCATTGAAAGAAAGATTTCGCAACCATTAAATGATGATGGCTGTTTGAATTAAAGAAACTTGTGAATTATTTTTTTTAAAACACAGTGAACACGTTTATACTGACTTGAGTATCTCCTTAAACGATCTGAGGTTCTAGTGCATAAAATGAAGAGTTAATGAGAAGTTAACGACAATGTACAATGAGACCATAACCCATTCTCGTTATCAGAGCGTATAATTTGAAGAATGATCAGACTGTTCCTAAAACTTCGCGAGTTTGTTAAAATTTATTCAAGCAAAGCGGCTTACGCTGCAAAGTTGCTTTAGGGAGTAATATGTAAAAACTGAAGAGCGTGAATTGGATCGTATCAACCGTTATTTGTAGCTAAATAATAGGGATATGTATCTATTAATGTACAATCTCGTCATTGCGATCATTAAGCGGATAAATGCGATTGTTTAATTGTACCTTGACTCCCCGGAGGATTACAAAATTGTGAATTGATTGGACATTGAATAATGATCGCGATTAAATGTATTACAATGTATAATTAAACATAATTAATTTTATAAAAAGATTTATAAATTTATATATTTTATATATTTTAAATGGAGAGAAACGGAACAAAAATATAAAATAAATATAATTTTACAAAAATTTTTCATCTCATTAAGCTAAGTATGAGAATTTAATATAAAACAACTCCATAAATTTATAATATTATAAATGTGTCAAAAACATTAAATTTGTATATTTAGTTTAATGAGATGGAGATTTTTTTGTAGAGTTGTTTTTTTATTTTATATTTTTATTCTTTTTCTGTCTTCTCAAAATATACAGATATCTTTTTAGAATATACTTTACAAGTATAATTAAAAAGATGATTTTTTTATTCTTATATAATATTGGAAATATACATTTATTAGTATAAAAATGTGAGAAGCAAGTAAATATCGAGGTTGTGTGCTAAATCGCAGATCGCGAAAATGGATTATTGTACGTCGATGTCCTTTGTTATCAATTAAACTTGAGAATTCTAAGCTATTCAGTCAAGCAAATCCTGCGAATAAGCTGTCAAACTATTAGGACGATTCGTATTGACACTGATAAATTACAATATGTTGTATAGTATGTTGTTGATTTTCGAACACGCAAAGATCGGGAGTAAACTGCTAAGCGTAAATGCTGAGGTGCCATTAAAATCTCCAGCGTTATCAACATTAACTTTTGCAGTATATATACTCGTACTTCGCAGGAAGATTGTATGTCATTTTTCAATGTAAAACGAGCAAAATAGAAATAAGTGGTGGTATATAAGAAGAAAATTGAAGATATTTAAATTCAAATTAATTGTCTTAATTGTGTTTTTCGCACTTTTACAGATAACACCGAGTTGTTAATTCTTATCTTAATGAAACTACGAGAAAGATTGGGAATCTAAAAATATATACTGTAAAACTCAACTATTTTTGATCTCAGCTTTGGTCATTTTAATATTTTCTTTCCATCATCAATTTCCTATCTTTACTGGAGAAAATTTATCAGCAGAGCTGCATTTTGCATAAAACGCAAAGTGCGTGCGTGCGTGCGTGCGTGCGTGCGTGCGTGCGTGCGTGCGTGCGTGCGTGCGTGCGTGCGTGCGTGCGTGCGTGCGTGCGTGCGTGCGTGCGTGCGTGCGTGCGTGCGTGCGTGCGTGCGTGCGTGCGTGCGTGCGTGCGTGCGTGCGTGCGTGCGTGCGTGGTGCGTGCGTGTGTGTGTGTGTGTGTGTGTGTGTGTGTGTGTGTGTGTGTGTGTGTGTGTGTGTGTGTGTATATGCACATATAATAAAAAGCATTTCTGTAGCGCAAGATGGAATCTAACGATACTATTTAATCCAGGAATTTAAACTGAAGCTCGTAAACCGGTTTGTTGCTCTTTCGATATTATTTAGCGGGAGATTTCAGCGAAAATTTCTCGTTGGATTCACCCCCTTTCCGCGTATCGATCGAAATTATACCTTCGCTCATTTTTTTTCATAAACAGGTTCGATCAACCACGTAGTCGTTAATTTCGTTTTATGTTTTATGTTTTCGCGCGTCGCGCGAGTGATCAAACTCGACCGATCGTTAACGCAGCAACCAATTTCGTGAAAATAGTAATGCTGTTGTAAAATCGCGCTGATCCAATTAAACGTTAATTATGTGCGTTCCGTATTGATAGTGGCAATAACAATCGAGCACTGACTATTACTGCAGTACTAAATAAATCGTCTGATTCGTTAAACTGGATAATTTTATTCCAAACGTAGCACAAACGTAACGTGCGCTTCTTTTTTCTAAAAAGAGATATTGATCCTGTTTCTTTTGTAAAAATAATGAGATGCCCTTTTTGCATATCCGGCCATTTGTATCTATTATGTTGCGAATACGAGCTTTGAATATCTAAAAGTAATGAAATTTATGAGATTATTTAAATACAAAGTAACATTTTTGAGATTACCGCAAAAGTGAAAATCAGAGAAATTAAGAGAAATATTAGAGAAATTTGAAACAGTTATTAGGGAATTTTACAAAGTTTTCCGGAGAATTAAAATTCTTAGCTTTAAAGAAGCTTAATATGTATACATAATACTACGCAGTTTTGGAATATTATTAATTTAACAATTAAATTAAACAGTAACACTACTAGTTATTTACACTGTGACGTTAATTTGCTTTCTCAACAAAATATTGTTAGTTTCTAAATCAAGAAATTTTATTTGAAAATCAGGAAGAAGTTATAAAATTTTACGACGAGGAATTTGTGGCAAAACCCTGATTTTATTTATTTACATTACACTCAATTGGAATTCTGATTATTTTTAATAAAAGATTTGTATCAATAGTGAGAGAAACGTGTGCATTAAAAGATAGAATTTCATTAAAAAATTATATAAACTGCAATCAATGTTGTTTTCGATATGAGATTTTAGCAATATATAAGTTTATTTGTAATTTATGTTCTGTTTTAAATGGATTTATTTGTTTTCTCATGTACTTTTACAGTGTGTATTTACCGCATTATGTATTTATAATGCGGGAATCATAACGATTTCGCAAACAAGCGCGAGATCGTTAGCGTCATCCATTTTATTCAACGATGTGACTAGTGGTAGAGCTCAATCATTAGCTCGACCCTCGGGGAAATACGCGCTCGGGAAAAATCACTTTTCACGCAGTTATTTTAATACTACGTCCGTTTGTGTATATTTATATCGTCTGAAACAACTTTTCCCGTCTGACATTTCGATATGAAAGCCATTCTGACACGTTATTGATATCTGCGGAATCGTAGGAGACTGTCAGAAAAAGCAAATGTCAGCATGAAAATTTAACTGTTGAAACGAGAAAGTGCGTGCGCGCACTTTTGAAATTTTTAGCTCCATTTGTCTTTAAAATTTAAACAAGATTAAGGACAACCGATTTTTCTTTCGCAGAAAACGTGACATGAGATTGTCCTGCAGACATCAAATTCACCGCGAGAACGTTGTTTGAACGTTCTTACCATGACAATGCGATACGTCACGGATAACAGGCTAACTAAAATTAACATGGATTATCTACCAGTAGTTTCCATTTTATATAATGTCGCAAGACGACATGCGAACAAGTAGTGGCACGAATAGAGGTCTCTTATTGAATATCTGAATCCTCGAGAGTTGCATAAAGAGAAAGTTTTGCAATCGTGTAACAGGGAAGTTCACGAGTTATCGGCTGACTTCTGCGATTGCAGAATCTTAGGTGACTGCAAACTCCGATGTTATATGCGAATAAGATCTTTCAGTTTGTAGTTTATGAGAGAACTAGATTTCGGATTAGAATTCTCCGGCCGACGTCTGTGATTCTTCGAGGAAATTGCGAGGAAAGAGGGAGAAAGGGAGATTCTTTTCTTGAACGTATCTACGAGAATATTTTTGTGAGTGTGTTTATGTGTGTATATGTGTATATATGTGTGCGTGCGTGCGTGCGTTTATGTGTGTTGGTATGGTTGTTTTAACGGCGCCGGGAGGTGAACACACCGCGAGGGCGGGATCGATAACCGCAAAATCGCCAACCCGTGACCGTTCAGGATGCGAGAGTCGAGTTCTCTCGCTTTCGTTTTACAAAGTGCATCCTCCTTTTTTCGCGAAAAGTATTGGCATCCTAATTACAGGAGATAATCCTGTTCTGAAGTTTTGTAGAGTTCTTTACGAAGCGACGCGAGAATAGCGTGTGAATGAGGATGTTTAATCTTGAAATGCTATAATTCGTCGTGTCTTATAAATACTTAATGCGATAAATGCACAATATAAGTGTGGCAAATAGATTCACGCGATGTAAAAACCTTTTTTGGTCATTATAAATTACAAATTACGCTTATAAATCATAAATCGCGCGTAAATTTTACATGGACTTTTATTTTTCGATATACGGTAGTGAAACTGACACGTAATAAAAGTTGAAAAACTTTATAACATATCCGACGCGTGTGAAGTTAATAAAATATTATTCACACCGCGTTTCTAATTGTCATCTGAAAAAAAATTGCGATTAAAAAATTACCTTTTGCAGTATTAAAATGAGAAACACGACTGTCATTATCATGGTCATTATCGTACGCTGTGGCGTACGTATCGATCTTTTCGCACGCAAGGAATTTAAAATTAAGTGAATTTTAAACAAATTTCGCAGATACGAGCCTTCTTCTGTCGTCCCAGAAAAGAATGTTTCATGGTCCCTGGAAATTCCAGGGTCGAAGTTAATGTCGCAAGGAGTGTAAAGGTCCACTTGCCAATGTGCACACGCAGAGGGCTGTCTTCCCTTATCGAAGGGTAGGCAGTCTTGCGAGCACGAAGTCACGATTTCTCTCCTTTCCACTCGGAAGAATGAAAAAGCATCGCGACCAAGAGACGGGGCGTGTCGGCTTGAATAAAATTAACATAATATTAAAAACGGTACTTCCCTCTCTCTCTCCCTTTCTCTTTTTTTTCTTTCTCGTAGCTTGCTCGCTCGCGATAACGACCGACCGACTCGGAAGCTTCTGCTGCGCTGTGATATCACGCCTCTTGCAAATCGTATGGAAATAACCGCGCCGCTGTGAACGCGAAACCGATTATTATCTACATTTTCTTTCTTCGAATCTCTGTAATCGTACTTGAGCCCCGAGGCTCGCCTAGGAGAATCAAAACTGATTGCACACGTATAATGTTCTGCATATATACTTTACAAATATTTTTCATTCCATAATAAAATGATGTAATATTTTATATCAAAATATTTGATAGGAAAAATTTAAAAATCATTATTACATTAATAAATTTTCTACTCGTTGCAAAGTCGTTTCGTAATATTTTAGCTCGTGACGTGTTGTAATACGTTCCAACAATTGCGCGTCGTCCTTTGTCGCGAGAGTAATTATTAAGAGTAATTATTGCGTCGATTTATTAACTAACGGCACACCCAGCGGTGACCCAGCTGTCGCAAACATCCCGACATTATATTTCTAACAATCCATTCGTAAAAAGCCGTTTATTGCCGTTCGAAATTGTTTCCTCATCTATAAAGTTTATCATGGCCTCGACGATAATTGTTTACTGTTGTTTACGATATACGTATCGCGTATTTCGCGTGTGCATCCTATACGAGATTGCGATCGTCGCCGCGGGATTCAATCCTCTCGACAAATTTCAGTATTACGGTTTCCACCATCGAGACGCCCATTGTAAATCATACTATGCGATCTGGAACTACAGTCAGATTCCGTCGAGTTTAACTTTAGACATCGTCGTGCTTCTGACAGCGTGTGCAAGCCATTAGCAGATTCAAGAATTTGTTAAGAGGAGACCATCAGCCGCAAGCGATTTTTTTTTAGTCAAATATGAAAAGATAAAATATTTTCATTATTATTGGCATTATATTGAAAAAATATTATTTAGACGTATAATTTAAAAAAAACGTTTTATTAAACAATAAAATATATTACTTCTGGCGGAAGTAATATTTATCGCAATAAGAATTAATTATTTACATATTTTAATATGTCACTCAGTATAATTAAGATCGTTTCGAAGATTCGAAAAAGCATATTCAATCAAAAATTTTTAAATTGCTAGTCAATTTTAATTCGTAATATTTTAATATTACTGCGGTTTAGTAGAACGAGCGTTTCAAGACCGAAAAATTATTTCAACGCGCGTTTCAAAAAGGAAAATTTACGTAGTATATAAATTTACACAAAATCATAGCAGCATTTAAGATCTAGCTAGACTGTTTAAGGCTTTGATTGCTATAATTCGTTTTATTAAAATTATTAACACAAAAAAAGAATAAGATAATAGAATATACGTTTTTATATCTAAGAATTTATTAAATTAACAAATATTTTTAGAATAAAAATTGTGATAAAGTACTGTACAAATATTAATAATATATATAACAAAAATATAAACAAAATATACAGCGCCAACACTAGACTATAATATTTTGCATAATTATTTTTAAAAAAGGAGACTCCAAAGGAGGGCCATGATTTTCTCTAGATCCACTAGTGATGCATGCGTTCGAAAATGCCGAATGAATCCTTTGGTAGGACAATCACGTAATAACGCATTGCGCGGAAGGGCAAAGTGCACTTCCTCGTTAAGAAGAATAAACATGAAGAAAGGAAGCGAGGATTTCGAAGGATTGATTATTGGTTTCGTTGATTGAAAAGTACAAAAACGTTCCAGCCTAACAAGTTCTTCGTTATCAAAGATTAAAGAAAAGGAAATTCCGTAGCAGTGACTTGTTTTTCGTAGTTCTAATTGAGAAAACCTCGGCGGACTTTTTTGATGATCTGAGAATACGAATGAGTTTTCGTTTCATTGCTATTGTCTCTATATGGTAGTCACGCAGTAAGCAGCGACATGAATGTGTTTTTGTTTCGTCCCTGTTCTTAATTAAAATCTCTTGTGCGTATGATACCGTCGTGTTACGATGGAACTGAGCAACAATATTACTTTTGTGTAACGCAATTTCCCATACAAATAAGAAAATGATAGAATTTTATTGATATTTTTAAACTTACTGCTGTTTGTTGTAAGTTTCTTTGTACTATATTATGATCTCTATACTAGCTGACATTTTTTGCAAATCAAAGAATAACAAATAATAACAAATTGCGATATTTCCATATTTTATTACATTTGTAAATTGAATAAAGCCATATGATATAATAATTACTAATCTATACATTCTAAGAAATATGGAATTTAACATCATGCCAGTGTCAGGTATAATTCTCATTGTGTTGCTGTTAATACCAATATGTGTAGATTTAATATCATGGTTGTAGTATTAATAATTTAATATTCTGATTTAAATGATTTAATATTAATATAATATTAAATTATTTAAGAATAAAATTGATAAATCAAGAGCTACAAACCTAACTAAATGTTTATTGCTAAATTTTAAAATACAGTTTATAAACATTCAATTAAATTCGTATCCCTTGATTTATCAATTTGATTTTTGTCAATTTGAGCCTTGTTTTATGTTTTTTTAAAAATCAGAATATTAAATCCATATTCATGTTATTAAATCCATATCATGTTAGTAGTATTTATATCTATAGTAACACAGTGAAAATTATATAAACATCATATTGATTTATATCAACATCAACATGAGAATTATATTTAATACTCATAGTATGAAATCCACACTCATATTTTTTAGAATATAGATTTTAATATAAAGATCTTAACTTTATTCCCAGTAAAAGTAAAGTATATCTCAAAATAAATATTTTCCAAATCGCTTCTGTAATATAGGATAAATTTTAATCGTGTATATGCAAGCAATATTAATTTGTTTAACATATTTAAATATTTCTATATTCCATCATGCAATAAAAATATATATAAATAATGAAATGAGGTAAGAATGAAATATGTGCGAAACAATAAGTTTTGCTAATGAGAGGTCGATTGAGAACATAAAGAAACGGTTGATGTTTCAACGCGAGATATTACGCGAGTAGCATACAAAGGGTTAGTTGCATTCTGCCACGTTAAAGCGCGATTATACGGCGATCAGTTGATTTCATGTAAATTCGCTACTGTTGCTTTGAAACAAACTGCGTTTGCATTATTGAAAACTATTCTTATATGTTTCTTAACGAAACAGGAGGAGAGAAATACTCATGCATATTGAAGGATCGGGATCGTCGACTCTCTCTCTCGTAAGATATTAATTTCCGACTTCACTTGAGCCGTTTTAATACTTTCGTTAAGTGCTATGCACAGCTTTTGCCGAGAATAGAAACTTTTACATACGTATTTTTATCTAACGATAAATATTTTAAAAATAGCGTCGTACGGAACTAAATTATATTTTATCACGTTGACAGAAAAGTAATACAAATAAAAAATTGACATTTTTGAAAGGAAATCAATCTCTCTCTTTCTCTCTCTCCAAAGACTAATATCTTATTATAGAAAAATGATACATTTGTCAACACATTGTTTATATAAAAAAATATTACTACTCTGGAATGTTTACATAGCTCTATATTAGGATTGTATTATCCGAATTTTTGAAAACAAATGATTTAATTTTAAATAATACATTGTAATTTAAAGTATAACGTGGAAAAAAGTGAAGTTATTTTAGCATTTATTATCTTAATTAAGAATTTTGTTCCAATTCAGAAAGAACTTAAGAAATGCTCTAATGAAAAGTTATTAATTTTGAACGCTACTTTTAATTATTGTTATGCTACTTTTTTAACAATGTAATAATTTATACGTAAAAAATACAGAGATCATACAAGGGAAACTGTTAAAATATTACATTGATATAAAAATCTAATATTTTTTCAAGTCCCGGTAAAGTTTATGCATTTTACGAGTAGAAAACTCTTACATATCATTAAATTTGTCAATTCGTATATTTTTAAAATCTCGCAAGAGTTTCCGTCGACAGTTTGTTCCTCTGTTGAGAAATTTCGCGCGTTCTTTCCAAATGATATGGATTTCGTGACTTGTCACTAGCGACGTATCACACGTGCTAGTTTCTCTCTTAGTAGCTCCTGGGTAAAATTCCGAACGTATCTTGAAAATCCATTATCTTCGACGAGGGGCAAGTAAAATTTACTTTCAATTCACTTTCAAATTTACTTTTATTTTACTTTCAAGTCTTTTAACCTTATCCACGTATATCCTGAATAATTTATTCCCTTTAATACGCCGAGTACTTTCTCATTCACTCGTTCGGTGATTATCCTCACTGTTCGCTGTTTGCATAATCTGTCGTGAAGAGCGTGCATCGCGTCTGTATTATAAACGTGTGATGTTTTAATCGAACAGAGTAAAGAGGATGAGTAATCGTTTCAATAATCGCGATATTTCACAGAATTTTTACAGAATATTTATTTGACATTCTGCATGCTGAGGATTTAATATGATTTTACATAAGAATTAAAATAAACAAAAATCTGAATTTTTAAACAAGAAAAAATCGTGCTTAAATTTTTAAATATAATAATAGAATCATCTATAAAACTTGTTTTACACTTTTGGTAATATTTTGAAATGTGACACATATATTCTTAATCGAAGAATCCGCTATAAAAGTTGGATATATATCAGTAAAAGATAATTTGATGTTTTTAAGTCGAATCTTAATCAGTTGAAAGCTTAGTCGTAATCTTGGCAAAGTAGTTTCATGAGATGACAAGAGTATGAACGATAATTTTTCAATCTCAGGCAAGAGATTCTCGGAGAAGCACCGCCAAAGCACACGTGAAAGAGCTGCGCCCCCGTTGAAGAACAATGTCGTCAGATAATAAATCGATAATTCGTGTACGCGACTTCCGACCCTGGAAACAAGCGAGCCGAAGAAAAGAGAACCACATATGTAAACGACGGGCTTTTTTTAGAGCTCGTTTGCCTCAAGAAATGGCCGATAGTCGTTCGATTATGCAGAGTTAGACATCTCTTCGCGGCTTCGTCGTTTTGCGTTTTCGGATGATGGATGAGACCAGACGTTAAGTCTTCTTTCTTTATAATCTCGCGTTCGTTTGATGGATATTATTTGTTAGACACGCAATTTCTTGAAACTGTTCTCTGAATCTCTGAATTGTTCTCACTCCAATTGTTCTCTTACGTGTATATATTACTATTGTCTGTTTTGTCTATGAGTTGCTCGAAATGTTATTTTATTTATACGATACGTATTTTATGAAATGAAACTTTTATCCTTATTGTTCAGAATACTATTTTTAGACATAAAATATCTTCCGTTATTTTCTATCACTTTGAATATCAAGGATCCGGAAGTTTTACGATAAACTATCTTTTCGACTTTATACTTTACTCTTATTTTATTTGATAACCTTTAAACTACTCTCTTCGCGCCGCAGAAGTTATTTTTAATCTCATAAAGGCCTCATGTTCAGACAGATATTATTAACCCCCCGCTAGAAATAACAATCTCACACATCGGTCTGATTTTCAATTACTTTTTACGCGCATACACGTGTGCATTTTAGTTTGCATTTCTGCCGGGTAAACTTAGAAATGCTTGAAAAATACACTGAATTTTATCTCATTTGCGGACAGCGTAATTGTGTTCAACTATATATATATATGTCTTTTTAATCTCCGTTCAACAAACGTCGGAACTCATACATTTTTGCGGATATTTGCTCTCTAATTATTTTCTCTCATTTTATCGACAGACAGCTGACAGACATACGATGTTTGAACTTCATTCTATAATATCATGTTACTTTATCCTCCTTTCGTTGATGCGTTTTCTGCGTAATATTTTATTACAAGGCCTACTATAGAACAATGTTTATGAAAAACATCGATCAAAAGCACTTACCCGTTATTACTCTCTTTTTCTTCCGAATCTGTGCCTCTATGGATAAATAATTCGATTGTCCTTAATTTGCAGAAAAATGAAGCTCGACCTGGACCGGGAGAAGGGCCTCGAGCTCTTCGGCAAGCTGATACGTACAAAGAACATCGAAAGTCTGCAGGGTGATCAGCCCAAAACCGGTCCCGAGCCACTTCATCCAGCCGACTCCAAGCAGAAATTACAGGTAAATAATAATGATAACAATTGGTAAAATGGTATGATCACATAGTTTTGAACAGATTAGTAAAATTAAAACATGTTGAAAAGTACTGAATTGATATCCAGTGAATCCCAATGTAAAATTCTAAATTAAATTTGTATCGCTGTCATAGAATTATAACACCGATATCATTTCACTGAATATCAACTTAGTACTTTTCAACATGTTTTAATTTCGCTAATCTGTTTAGAACTATATGATCATAGTGTTTGATCCGTGCAATTAAAAAGCTCTAAAAAAATGAAAATTAAAAAGCAATTAACTCTTTGCGATCATATCTCTTGAAAATGTTGGTCACACAGAAGGTAAAATGATCTCAATATTTTAATTGATCGCCATATTTTACAGCTTTTGTTTTTTAGATTACAAAAATTACTGAAATTACTTTAAACGTTATATATAACGTTATATATATATAAATGCAGTGGCTTTTTAAAGTTTTTAATTTTAACATATTTAAAAAAATCGCAAAGGCTGACACCCAAGGAACAATATGATTGAAAGTGTAAGAAGGTATTTTAAATTTTGGATAAATGGCAGTTTAAGTCCCGTTTAAAAAAAAGATCTTATAAATATAAACACTTTACACTTTTTTTGGGGGACCCCCTGAATCCTAGGTGACTACGAAGGATTAAAAAGTTTTAAAAAATAAAAATAAATTTTTACGGAAAGATATTATTTTCATAAAATAGATAAAGTCATCAAATACAAGAGAAAAAAAATTTTTTTAATAAAATATTAATTAAGTAAATATGAGTAAATTACCTATAAATCAAATATAAGTAAATTTATTATAAGGTCATAAAATCATTTCTATTTTAAAATATTATTAATTAAAAGAAAATGAATTAGATCAAATAGACTGAACAGGTTAGAATACGAAATTGAAATCGTAGTAATTTGACTCATATCTTTATTATAATGGTTAGCTGTTTTATTTCCTCCAATTGCTTGCCAGAATTCTACACAAATGAGTAAAGAAAACCGGGAAAAGTAGGAGAGAGATAACTAAAAATTAGTAATAAGGCAGGCATTTAACAGCATGCATTGCTCCTAATTATTAATTACAGTGACGCGCTAACTTTTAGAACGACGAAAATAAAAGACTCGTATGTGTCAGCTGATAGAAACTCGTGAGGAAAACTTAACTTTTACGTACGTTAACAGTTATAATTTTAATAATACTACGCAGTTAAAAACAATTTCGCGCTATATAAACAACGAAGAAGCATTGTCCTGCTTGTTTCAAATTTGCCCTAATAAGATAAAACAGCTTCCTCATTCTATTAAAACAAAGACAGCACCCATTAGTAAACATGATAAAGTTCTGTAAACAATGAAGTTAAGATATAAGAAGTAAATGTGCATAGCACACGAAAAGATATATCACTGAAATGATAGTGAAATTTGTCGTTTACGTGAACGAGTTGGCAGTCCTCTAGTTTCTCTAATTTCGCAACGAACCGGTTATATACTCTTTAAATTCTTTGAAGTGGAATCTCACTCTAAAGAATGAAATTTAACTAGTCTTGAAAAAGAGTAGCTCAATTTTTAATCTTTAAGAGTGAGAGATTTCCTCTTCAGAGTAACAATTCACTTTAAAAGTTTAGAGGATGTATATATATATATGTATATATATGTGTGTGTGTGTGTGTGTGTGTGTGTGTGTGTGTGTGTGTGTGTGTGTGTGTGTGTGTGTGTATATATATAATAATTAATTATACTACGTAGGTACGGAACGGTAACAACTTAACGTACTAACCTAATTAATAATTAATTAATTAACGTTTAGTTTACCGGTACCCGAAC
>NW_012130123.1:127979-153422 GCF_000143395.1 Atta cephalotes | reverse complement strand
TTCGTTAAGTTAAAGTAAAGTAAGTTACTATTTAATTACTTTAAGTTACGTAGTAGAGTATTACTTCTTCTAGTAGTAACTAATACTACTTAAAGTTTAAGTAAGTAGTAGTATATATATATATATATATATGTGTGTGTGTGTGTGTGTGTGTGTGTGTGTGTGTGTGTGTGTGTGTGTGTGTGTGTGTGTGTGTATATATATATAAAAACTTTGTTATACACTGAGGCGACAATACTGCACAATATATATATATTGTCGCCACAGTAATTTTGTTGCTTCGATAGCCCGTGTCCCACGTTAAAAAGAGAAAGACAACGACAAACTTACGTATATCTCCAACAATGGCTGGGAGGGTCGTTGCAAAGCTGTTACCTCTCTCAGGGTGGACCTCTCTCACGGTTCCGCTGCAGTTGCAGCGCGTATAAACTATCGCGAAGTTTCCCAATAACCGATCTACTTCTCACAGGAAAATAGCACAAGCCCGATACACATAGGCGTGTACGTACATATGTACTCATATACAGACACGAACTGCAGCTACTCTGGCTAAGATGTAAATTTTATCTAATGCGAAAGTAGCACGCGACAAGTTAGAATGGGGATAAATGGATCATTATCCAAGAGAACACAAGAAAAAGATAGCTTATTATGCAATTTTTATTGATAAATCGATTTATTTTTTTGATTCTTGAATGATCGTTTTTGTTCCGATAAGAGAAGATAAACGTCTCAGAGAAGTGACCGGACATATATTCTTATGTCCAGATATTTACACAAAACTTTATTTTTGTTTATATTATTAATTATTTCAAATGCTTCTTCAAATATAATATTATAATTTTTAATTGCAATCTTTAACAATTAAATAATAATATTCTAATACAAAAAGGATTTGAGGAGAGATTAATAATAATAAAGATTCATTTTGTTACATAATGGAAAAAACCCGCGAATTATGGAATATCTTTCAAAAGTAATAGAATTGCTTCGGATTTTATTTCTTGCATTTTACTCGTGCATATATATATTTTATTGACTCATTAGTTCACCCATCGGATTGTACGCGCTGCGAATTTTATTGGATAAACGAAGATAAACAAATTGCATCGCTCGTTTCATCATTCGCTAAATCCATCGTCTACCGCTTTTGCTGAAAGCGGTGCATGCGGCCTCAGGAATTACGAATGTAATGATGTTACACGTCCGGGACGACTATCTCGACCGATTTCCCGCGAGGGGACTTTCGGTATTTACTGCGCACACGTAATTCCAGTCCCGAACAACCATTTTCATTCGTTATTTAGCTTGCTCGCTTCGCGTAAAAGACATACAGGATTGCATAGAATCACGCAATGAAGATCAAAATCCAAATGAGAAACATCCTACGAAGAGCAATCGATTTTCGCTGCAGAAATGATGGTTTGTTACTATTATTATTCTTTTTTTCTTCAAGTAATTAATTGTGTTTTTAATTGATTCTTTTAATCTTAACTGTACCAGATAGAATGGTTTTGCTAAAGTATCTAAAAATTTAGCTCGATGCAGATCTGAAAATAATTTTGTTGATCCATCAAAATAATTATGCAAAACGCTTAAACATTAATAATAATATTGCAACATTTTAATATTCCAGTAATCAGTTTAAACGCGCTACATAATTATTTTGATGATCCAAATAAAATTATATTATATATTTAGATCTGTATCTAGTTAAATTTTTAAATACTTCAGTAGAAATATTCTTTTTATATTTAAAATATTATAATATTTTTATATTATAAAAATTACATCTAAGTTCTAAAGCATCCTATGTTTGAAGCATAGAATTCAAATAAACTTCGATTTTGCTTGATAAAGGAAGATTCAAAGTTTTTTTATGATTTAGAACTTCATGCTTAATTGTATATGTATCATTGTACCGAACCATCTAAAATTTTCACTTTAAGTCTAAATTCTCGTTGCTGTAGTCGAAAGTTAAACAAAGTTTAACAAGTTGAAATAATTCAAAACTTTGTTGAAGGTATGTAACTTTAAAGTTTGACAAGTATTTTGATGGTACGAATTCTCAACTAATCACGCTTAATATTTGCGTTTCAATTTTTTTTTCTGGAAAAAGATATGTCTACTTTTTTCTCTCGTCTAAAGTTCCAAACGTCGTTAATATTTATGATTTAATCATAATAATTGAGGATTGAATAATATCCAAGATCGAATTTAAATAACGGTGACATATTTCTCTCAGATATTTTTTTCGAAAACGCTATCAAAATTCCCGCGAGCATATAAATCAACGTTACGTTATGCATCAATGTAGCGTCGGACGAGTGCACTGGAAATAATTTACGTAGTATTTGCATTAATTCACGATATTGCAATCTTCATACTTCAAACATCGCGACAATATGTCCAACGGATCAATGCCGAATGCTCTGCGAAACACGACGTTACTAATCGCGCAAACTACATTTTCCATCATTACCACACAATTATTTCTCAATGGAAATTGACTAATTGTAATGTTATACCGCGGAGCTAGATAATTCGATTCGCTGGTTATTGGAGACCTCGCAACTTTCGCAATTACGTATGACACGTGTGATATGCGATCCCGTCTACTGAGTGCAATGTTTGTTTTTAATTTATTCTCTTTTGATTTATTAGCAGTTACAAGAAATATTATTCTCTATTTATTATGCATTGTATAAAATTACTTCTGCTGTCCTGTTTAAATTATTTTTGTGTTACAATGTAACGAACAAATTACTTTTAAACAAATAAAAACGATCTAACGCATGCGATTTTATAAATTATAATTTATAATAATAAACAAAAAGGAGCATAAAAATCCAGGCAAAGTCTTATTCGCGGATTACTTTGTTCAATCTTTATTAAATATTCTCATACCGAGGATGTCCTAATAAAGGTCAAAACCTTTAAGCGACATATTTAATAAAAATTGAATAGAGTAATATGCAAATAAGATTTTTGCGAAAGTTTTTATGCTCCTTTTTGTTTATTATTGTTTGTCTAAAAATCTATCTAATTATTATTGTATAATTTATAATTTCCCTCCTCTATTACCTTAATCTTCACTTCAATCGAAAATGAAAATCGTACAAAATAACAGATATTCTAGATAACCGAGATAAGGATTACACTTTATCTAAGTAGCTATCTAAATAGCTGAAGTTGTCGACTAAACTAGAGCTCAGAAACAGAGATCATTACTGCTCGTAATTGTTAACTGTTTGTACAAGAGACGATCGCATTTGGTACAACATCTCTAAGTCCACTTGTCGCGACCGCGTCTTGAATGATAATATGATGTACAAAGCCGCTTGCTTCTTCGCTGCCGGTTCGAGTTTCGCCGCTCGAATGACAAGATGACTGTGTATATAGTACACAACAATACGCTACAGACAATGAAGTATTTTTATTAGCCAACGACTTATCCCTATTCTATAATAGGGATGCAAATCGTAAGCCGTTAAAAATTAAGAGCGGAAACACAGAATCGTGTATAACGCATAATGCATAAAAAATGAATCAATCAAAATCATTTATTTTCTTCCTTTCCACGAAATAAAAGATTCTAATTGATTTTCTTATTTGCTATACATTATGAGTTATGTAAGAATCTGCGCTTTTGTTTTAAATCATAGTCGATTATTTTTCTTTTCGATTGTGACTGGTTAATTTCTTACGACTTACGGCTTATAACTTTATTGTAAAATAGGCATTATCATCGGAAATACGTAATATAGCGTGATAAAAGGAATCACCGAATATTCTCATTCTTTGTACTAAATGAATTTTTAACGAATAGTCGATACGTCATTGATTTTTTTTGCTGACTCGACCTGATGACTTACGTTTACTATGATAATAAGCGAACTGTTTTCGCATCGATGAAGAATCCAAAGCTTTGCAAAATATACAGAGAATTTAAATAACATTGTAGTGAAACAACGATTGTGAATAAATATCAAAAGATAATAGTTTATAATTTCCATCCTCTATTGCTCCGAGTTCTATTCTCTGTGTAAATCGCCAGATTGTGCACAATACGCAGCGATTTAATTCAATTTTATTAGTTTGATTTTTTATTTATTTAAATTACGTAATTTTACTCTTTTCATAGAACATGAAAATTTGAAAAGAAATAATAACAAGTTAAAATAAACAAATATCAAAACAAAGGAAAAAAATTCTTTAAATGAATACTAGATTTAAAATACTAGATTTATTTTGAGAGAGAGAGAGAGAGAGAGAAAGAGAGCAAAATAATTATTCTATAATTCAAAAAACCTAAAAAGAAAATATATTATTTTAAAATATATTAAATATATTAAATATATTTATGTATAATTAATAATCTTTATTAATTTACATTGATAATCTTAATTGTGATCTGATACATTGCATTTGATTTCTGTTACTTATTATATGTATAGTAATAAAAGGATATGTTCATTGTCAAATTACAATTCAAATAATATATATTTCAATCCAGCAAAATTATTAAAATTATTTTATGCAATACCAAAACAAGTCTACGAGGTTTTAAATATATATTCTTGATTAACACTTCTTCATGTGATTTTAACATTAAGCTTATAAGGTGCATTATTTTTTAATATTTTACTTTAATTTTTTTACAACCTTAATATATAATTACATTGTTTCTTTAATATTTTAAATACTTACAATTAATTGAAAATTTTACGCGTTACTCATATCATCATGAATAGTGAGATATTTTCGGATCGAAACTTTGTTAAGCGGGAGACAGGATGTTCGAACAAAAAAATAAATATATTAAATAAATATAATAATAGCAATTTATTTTTCAAAATAATGTTATTATTTATATTTATCAGTTTAAATTATCTGTTTAAGGAAGATGAAATCCTTAAGAAATGTATAAAATTCGTGTCAATTAAAACCATCAAAATTAATTAATTTATTGATATCGCATTTAAAATATAAACTCAAAGTTGAATTTTTCTACTGCCTACACTTCGTTCGTTACACAAAAACTCATTCAACTACTGTATTACTTTCTCTGAAAGCAGTAATATACTTCTATATGATTTTACAATTTGGAAAAATTTATAAAATATTTTTCGGCAGTATTTTGCAATATTTTGTTCGCAATATAATCGGTACATTTCGTTTTTTTTTATTGGATGTATTTATTGGAATAGTGAACAAGCATTCCGAAACCGAGTTTGTCCCTCCAAAATCGAGACCTCACATCGGTCATATTAATCATCATGGGTGACATGGCAGTAAAATGTTAAAATTCATTTGACGGTAAAGAATATTTCATGTGATTTTCTGTTATAAAGCATTAAATATTATAAAGCATTAAAAATTTAAGTTTGTTATTATTTGCTTTTATTAAATGTATTTGTTTTTATCAAATATCTTGTTGAGTAAAATAAGTTGGTTGATGTAGTTCTTGGTTCTTGGCACTCGTTTTGCTGTGTACGCAAAATCGCTATTCCACCACTTATGCAATCGCGAGTACTTGAGTAAGCGGATAGGCATCGTTATCATGACATTATTCTTCGAGAATCTTCAAATACGAGAAACTATTAAATCCGCGTGACTAGCTAACTCTAATTCACAGACATATTAAGGCGACGATTAATTATAAAATGGATACATTCAATTTAAACATTCGATTACACAAAATAGATAAATCCGATCTATCTATTTTACTTATTCGACTTATCATTCGACTTATTTGACTTGAACATTCGAGACATTTCTGAATTATAAACACTGAGAAAAAAATTATTCGTTTGATTAAATTAATTTAATTCATTTTGTTGGAGAATATATGTATTTAAATCAAATATATTATATTTGACTTAAATATATACATTTTCCAAAAGAAATAAAGACGAACTAAATTAATTTAGTCAAATGAACAATTTTTTTTGTCAGCATAAAAGAGTACCATTTAGAGTCGGACAAGATTCGCACTATAAAGTAATGTTAAGTAACACTACGCGTGCCCACCAGGAATAACTCTTCACGATTACTTTATTTTTATCCGTGCCAAGCATTTTAGAAACTCCAATAGCCGGTGTGAGAAAGAATCTCCCCCGAAGGGCTTTGCGTTATTAATAACTATCGGAGGCGAGTTGCAAAAATGGCACTGACATTCTAGAAAGAAGTCGACTAGAAGCCTCAATTGTATCTACTCTAACTTCAAAGATGCATATGGTTGCAGAACGCCGCAGAAAGATCCCCATCGTATCTATTTGTAAAATGGCAATAACACGACATCACGTTCCTTGCTCTTTTCTGTCTCTGATTGCTGCATCATTTACTGTATCGTTACGTATTTAAACTGACGTTACGATTAAAGATAATGGTTGTGCGATATCAAACATCTTTCCACGACAATTCACTGATTTTTAAAGAAGGACATGACCTGGACAAAATAAAGTATAGGAATTTGCAGGTATATAAAATAAAAAACGATGTTCCAAACAATTTATTTAGGTCAATTATTTTGATTGTAAAGAAAAACAATTTCGATGTAATACTAAAATAAATCACTCTCCGGAATTATTTTTTATTTAGGTTAATTGTTTCGGATAAAATAACGAATAATATATTTCTATCTCTACTATCTCTAGCCTGTGAAAATAGATTAACGTGTTGCAAAGTGCAATTTAATGTTAACGTAATTGAAATAAATATTTGTTTCAAAAAGTATTCCTTAAAGGGATTTTTTTAGCGTATAGATGAGATAAGAATCTTATATTTACAAAAAACATAAGGAAGTGGCTTCCTTCGATTTGGCTTAAGATAAGCTTTTAATTTGTAGTCCAAATTAAAATAAAGAGCATGTAATAAAAAGTACATGTCTCTTATTTATCTAGACTACAATATATTAAATTAAAGAAAATAGACGGTAGGCTCGTTAATTTGCAAAAATATTATATAAAAACAATCAAAATCGAACAATTAGGTGTTAACTTTTAATACATTAACTTTTAATATTTAAAATTTTAATATTTAAAATCATAAAATACAGACATCTCCACGACTTTTATATCATATTATTGAATTGATAGTCTAGTTTTAATATAACTTTTTACATTCAAATATTATTTTTTTAATTTGTAAAAACTTGCATTATTATTATTTTTTTCTTATTATTAATTTTTCTTATTATTAACTTATGAATTGATAGAGACTCTGTATCGAATTGAAACATTTTCATTTTTGTATATAATTTTAAGTATTTAGTAGATTTTAAGTATATGATTTTAAGTATTATAAAAGTTAATGCATTAATTTAACATTCAAAACATAAAAGCTCATCAAAATTAAAGAAAAGGGTAATTTTCTTTATTAAAAATCGTGTAAATGGTAGATAAATTCTTCCTGACATTATTGGAATATTAGTCATATGGTTTAATTTCATTAACAAATTTTGTCTGCTCTATTATTATTTAAACATACAGCTTTTCTACATTTTCAAAACGATTACTGTTTGTAGAAGTGCCTGACGACTCTGGACCTGACGTCTTTAGGAGTTGGCTCCTGCGTCGGGACAGGGATGTACCTTGTCGCAGGAATGGTGGCGCGCAGCGTTGCCGGACCTGGTGTCGTCTTCTCATTCATTATCGCAGCCATTGCTTCCATTTTTTCCGGTAAGTATCATATTTTTTCTAAAAAGGAATAAGAAAAAGAAGAATTGCTTTCTTCTCGAGAATCATTAGGCGAGATAGCACGATAACAAGAGCACCGTATTGATTATAATGTTGCTATACATTTTTGCTATACATACCCATAAAATGCCATGCATTCGTGTTCATTTCAAACGACTTACACAGAAAAAATTGTTTTGCTAAAGTATCTAAACATTTAGCTAGATACAGATCTGAAAATAATTTTGTTGGATCAAAATATAATCTTGTTTAATCAAAATAATTATGTAGAACGCTTGAACGTTGATGGCATTTACTACGTTCAGAAAAAAATTAATCAGTTAGCGTTTGGTGATTCTCAAGGTGATTCTTTAATATGATTGGTTTTTCTTTTAGTTCTTTGCTGGATCTAAGTATAGGAATCAATCATGTTAAAGAATCACGTACTAAGCTCTAACTGATTAGTTTTCTCTGAACGCAGCCAATGTTGCAAACAGTTTTAATGTTATAATTTTATTAGAATTAGAATTTTAATATAATTTTAATGTTATAATAATCAGTTTAAACGGTCTACATATTTATTACATAATTATTTTGATGATCAAAGCAAAATTATTTTTATCTAGCAAAATTTTTAGATATTTCAGCCATTCTTTCCTTGAATTTATATCGTCTAACACTAATATTAGATGGATTTATTGATCAAGATCGATTGCGTTGCCTAAACATATTCAACATCGCGAATTTTATCGTTCGACATTGTCTAAGATCAGGTCGATGACTTTTTCACATCAAAGTTGCTCCTCAAAGTTGCGATCGTAATCGCAGGTTGCGCCTTCCTCATATGATCCTACCGTGATTCTACCGCGTTATTACGCGATACTTGCACACGTATATACATGTATTCGTACGGGGCGCCGACTTTGCATGGTCCACGCGAGCGGAATACGAAAGTAGGGATTTATTTTTGCTGTGATTCACAATCTCGTCGAAGAAACGCGAGAGAAGGAATAAGAACGAGGGTGGAAGTGGCCTTTAACCGTTGGCGCTAGGATTTCCGACTATTTTTAAGGACGATCAATTTAACGATGGACAAGCACGTGTATGTCGATCATATTATGTGGGTGTGATGTCAATGCTTCGACGAGGGCGGTTCGACGAGGACGATTGCGAATAATATTTCTGACTAGACACGATGATGTATGAGTCGTATGACAGTTGCGAATAAGTAAATGTTTGATCGGAAGATCAAACATTATCCGAGTACATACGTCTGAATATTTATCTAATTCTCATGTATGAACGGAAAGAATGGTTTTGCTGAACTATCTAAAAATTTAGCTAAGTACAGATCTGAAAATTATACTGTTTTAGATCATCAAAATAATTATATAGGATGTTTAAATTGGTTGCTAGAATGTTAAAATTTTTTGCAACATGTTGAAAGGTTCTACTAACTATTTTGATAATCCAATAAAATTATTTTCAGATCTGTATCTAGCTAAGTTTTTAGATAAATTTCAGCAAAACCATTCTTTCAACATACCATTCCGGGTATATATTTTCGCCTTCTTCACTCACAATCAGTTTTGACATAAAATTGTAATTAAATAACATATGAACGCATACACCTGCAAGTTATAATGATAATTGAAATCTTACTTACCCTCGAGCAGTCAAACTATCTGAAAGATGCATAAATGAAACGTTTGCATGCTAAACACTAAATCATTGCTACATACAGCTCATGTGATCAAGCGACAAGAGAGCTACTCGCGAGGTAAATTCCTTTATAAAATATGCATTACATATCTTGCATGATTGCTGTTGTAAAACGAGGTGATGGTTCTTTTGGAAGATTTCCTTGCTGAGACAATTTCAGCAGCGCGATAAGTCAGGCATCTTTCTCGCTCGCAGTAAACTCGAAAGAATTTATAGTCCACGATGTGGCCGCAGATAAGAAGCTTATTCTACAAAAATATGGATTTCGGTGGCGGTATATATGATACGGAAAATTTTTCCGCAATCAATGTATGTAGACGTATTATGTATGAATTTGTCGACTCCACAATGCCATGAGCAGATTCAAATTACGTAATTAAAAAAAAAGCGTAATTTTGCAGAATCGTGTAAATATCTTTAATGTTCAATATCATTGAAGAGACTTCACGAGAATCGAATTGAAGTAAAAGAAATCACATATTTCGTAAATAATTTGAGTAGGGGAGAATACATAGAAAGGATGATTTTACTGAAATATCAACTAGATATAGATTTGATAATAATTTTGTCGGATTGAAATAATTATACAGAACACTCAAACTAGTTGGAATGTCAAAACTTTTTGCAGCATTGCTTAAAATTGCTATATAATTATTTAGATAGTTCAACAAAATGATTTCCTGTAGATATTTAGTTAAATTTATAGATAATTCAACAAAATCGTTCTTTTCATAAGGTGTGAATGTGATCGATATTATTGCAGTAATAATTATATATATATATATATATTATATATTGGAGTAATAATAATCTCTGATTTCACATACTCAGTGATAATCATATATTTTTACAATGTAACACAATGTGTTACAATGTAACACATGTAACAACCCAAGAATGCACACGCTATTTAAAATAAGTTACATTGTAATAATCATTGCATGTTTTCTATGTTTTTTATTTATAGGAGAGTGGAGCAACTGCGAATACTAAGAGAAAAATTAATTGAAGCCAATAATTATTTATCAATTACAGAAGACTTTATTTAAAGGTTATTTGGCTTCAAACTGTAATAATTAATATTTATATATTTATAATTTATATTATTAATACATATTATAATTTTAAACAGAAAGATGAAACTCGTTTGACATTGCTCCTGTGTGCGGCTGATGATCCAAAAGATAAAAGTTTTGTATTTTAAATTAATTAATAAAAATAGTTTATATTGATAATATATGAATTAATTATTGTATTTAAAGTCAAATAACTGGAATATCTCCTTTGAAAAAAGATTTCTACAATTGTTAATTAATCGTCAATTTTGTTTAACTTTTCCTTTAAATGTTTGTAGTTTCCGCAGTGGATGATTTAATTCTCTGCCAGCCAAATTTTGAACTGGATTTTGAAATCAATATTTTGATTGTAAATTCTGGTAGATCAATTTTAATCTGTAAAAAATATAATAAATAAAATGCAATTCGACTTTTACAATAATAAAAATTCATTGTTAAAATTTTCAAATGTGAAAAAATTTTTCAGATTTGTATGTACTGTTCAAATTAATATGAAAATCTATTAAAACTTAATGATCTGAGTTGCTGAAAGATGCAAAATTTTATATGACCAACAGAAAGTTAGAAATTATTTACAATTACAATTACAGTTACATAAATACAGTTATAGTATATCATATTCATATACTACAATTGTTTTTTTCTTTTACAATATTTTAATATATAGAATATTTTAATATATAAAATCTTCCTTTTATTCTTGCGTAGAAACTTTTTTAGAAATCGGACACCAGCGGGACAATTAAAAACCATGTCCGGAGTTGACGCGTTGTTACGCGAATAGTTTACTTTAACTATATACAAGAGATACTTTACATTTACTTTGCAGGTACTGTTACAGGCGTAAGTGCTGCATTGCGACATGTTAGTTTATCGTTACAAGTACTTTAACGTTCGACACCGAGCTCCGTTCGTCATATCGATAACATCTCGCTGATTCGATTGTCCCAAATATCGATATCGTGTGACTCGTGCAAAGCAATCGCGGAAAATATCAAACGAAATTTACGATTCATCGTGCGATACGAAGCTCTAAACGTACCATCGCGTGTCGTGGTCGTAAACTATCCCGTGCGTGTTGCAGCTTGCAGACGCAATGTTCGTCCGGCTGCAAAATTTCGAGCATGGCTTCTACTGATATGGAGGCGATGAATGGACCGAACGTGTCTCAATCAGTCTTGTTTTGCTCGTGCCTGTTTCGCCGATTCCTTTATCGTCTGTAATTTCGCTGCGGTTTGCATCCTCGTGATGCAATCAGTTATACTATTCGTCGCTTTGTTGAATCGCGTCAGTATTGCGTTTGTATGAAAAGAGCGAGAAAGATATCATTCTGATACTTATAGATAAAATTTCTTTTAACTTTGCAGAAAGACCGATTAATTCAAATTTATTTTTAATCGATGCCATTACCTTACAAAAAGATTAAAAAATAATAAAGGAAAAATATATAGATAAATTTCTCGATTTCTATAAGTTAAGGAATAGAGAGGTTTAATTACATTATAAATGTTCGTATTTCTAATTAACATTATAATTGAATATACATGTAAATAAATTTTTTATAATTATCATTGTTCTACCGTAATCTCTTATATAGAAAGGTATCAATTATCAAATATATCCCTTACAAAAATTTAATACTGGCCAATTTAATATTAGAAGACAGTAATTATTTATTTTAAATGTTAAAAGCATTGTCGTTTAGTATTTCTAATATTCCAAATAAGTAATTAATTAGTTTTTCAATAATAAATCGAAATATTAAATTGATCAGTATTAAATTTCTGTATACTGAAAAAAAATGATATTGTATCAACAGCATTATTGAAAATAATCTTGTTTATTTAACAACAATTAATGAATCAAATAAAATTCCATTAAG
Organism: Atta cephalotes; assembly: GCF_000143395.1. Taxonomy (NCBI): domain Eukaryota; kingdom Metazoa; phylum Arthropoda; class Insecta; order Hymenoptera; family Formicidae; genus Atta; species Atta cephalotes. The sequence continues at coordinate 141,063 of NW_012130123.1, read as the reverse complement.
TCAACAGCATTTGTTTCATTAATAGTGTATTGCGCGCGTGTGTGTGACTCACAACATTATTTTTAATTAAAATAGTACTATTGATATGACATAATTTTTTTTAAGTAAAATTAAGATGTTAAATGGAAAGCACATGCGAAAAAGAAATGCGTTATATCTCGATCCGTTATCTCGTGGCCGTTTTCGGTAATTATCGATTTAATAGAATAATGCTGAATTAATGCGGATATTCAGAGATCGATGCAGCGTGCGAATTAATAATAGTAGGATTAAAGCTAGGACACGGTGAATCGCGGCGTGTTTAATTAATTCGTTGTGTTGCTAATAGGAGAATGTTGCTATAAAGATGCCCCTCGGTGGATACGTAGTATAACAATCATTGACGTTATCGTAATCTCGGAATTATTGGAGGCAACGCATCGTGCATCCTATATTGGCTTAATCAGAAGCGAAGTACTCAAATTAAAGGCAGTCTAACGTGATCTCGTACAGTTTGCGATTTTCAAACTTTCTTTCTCAACAAACTTAGCTCTTAAATGCTTCACTATGAAAATAGTACACTGTAATGTATACATCCAATTCAATTTGATTGCTTATAACTTTTATAAAAAAAATATATTGTAAAAAAATTTTTTTAATTGAAACACCAGGGACATAATAATATCAAGTGAATGTATTTTTATTAACTTTTATAGAATATAGTGTCATATTTTGAAACATAAGGAAATAATAAACTAAAACACTAGGAAATAATAAATTATAACAAATTTTACTCAAGGAAAAATTGTAAGATTTTAAAAATAGAGCTCTGTTCTCTTAGATTTGTAAAAGATTAGTAAAAAAATATAAATTACTAGTATAAAAAAGTTATAAGCAATTGGCAAAGTATTGAAAATGCATTAGAAAAAAGTTGAGTATCGAAAGATGTTTAAGAGTTATTAATCATATTTGTCTTTCTATATTTTTCGTTAAGTTCTCGTTTAACTACTATAATAAACATTCGAAAAGATAAGATTTCTCTTTCAATGTATGTCGTACATACACGTGATAGGCTTTACACTTCTCGTTCGATAACCGCGAAAGTAGAGTCAAGACTTTTGCTTCCGCGAAGTTTCGTGCCGTCTTTTCTTTTCTTAGACTTGGCAGCACATTTTGTAATACCACGCGACATAAATGTCGAGTTTAGCATCAATGGAGAGTAGATTCTTTAACATTGTCGCTGGCTGACTTCGTCGATATATAAATAGAAGTGATAGCGAGAGCGGTTGATGTCAAAGGTAACTTTGTCGTTCCACGTGGACGCGAAATCAGGACATGAGGCAGTAATTCTACAGAACAAATTCTGTTTTGCGTAATACTATATTAAACACATATGAGTGAAAAAGGTCATATTCGGTGAAGACGGTTCTTCGTACTTAATAATAAGTACCTTTTATTTAGTGGCAAGTCGACAAAATGTCACTCTATCTTATTTTGCATTCCATGTATAACAAAAACAGAATATTTGTGTTGACTTGTGCATTAAATAGAAGGCACCTAGTACTTACCTAATACTTCTTGTAAATTTATATAATTTTCAATTTAAGTCAACTATGTTAAGCCAATTATTTATTGGCTTTAGAACACAGTTTTAATTCGAAGCTATACATTTTTTCAATTTTATAAATTACACGCCGATTTGAACTTGATTAAATTGACAAGCAATTTAATGTTATTGCTGCAAATAAGCATCTTAGGAAGTTAATAATTTGATGCAAATAAGCATCCCAAAAACTGTAAATAATTTATTGCGAAAAATATTACATATGGGGTTTAAATCCCCCAGCCGGGATTTGAACCCGGATCTCTTGTATTTCGTGCAGGCGTCTTCCTAATTCAACCGCCGGGGCTATTAATATCGTTGAACTGGACAGACAACATCCGTCTCTAACGATTCTGAAAAGATTATGTAAGCGGATTATAGCATTTATGTTAGCGTGCCAGTTGAGCACAGGGGACTGTCTTGCGATGTAATTTCACGTTGAAAGGTTGAATCGCTTTAATCAGTCGATTACGGAAGCACGATGATAGTCGGTAGTGAATATTCTGCCACAATGTGCAAGCGCACAATTCGTTTAGCAATAAGAAAAAACAAATAAATCCAGAGTAACAAAATTATCATGTAGCCACTGTGAAAGTTTGTGAAATCTTTAATTGATCGCTATATTTTCGAATCGCAATTTTTTTCATGGAAAAAAAAATCCGACGAACTAAATCGACGCGTAGCTTGCAAAACTGAAAAAATGTAAATTCTATGAATATTATTAAGCATTAAGATCCATTTTAATCAAAAATAGAATTCTTTCTTTTATTTGATTTATTTTTAATTTTCACTTATAATTGTTTATTTAAACTTTGAAAAATTACTTTCTCTAATTATTAGTTATTGCGACAATCTCCACATAAGTCGATCAAATTGATAAGACATTCATCTCGGAAAGTCAGGAGTTTTGGATTCAAACTCTGGCTAAGGTAATATTTTTCGTAATAAATTTTTTGCAATATTTTAAGGTGCTTGTTAATGAATTGATTAATATAATTTATTTTATTATATATTATTTCCAACTTTAATTCATGATTGCGTTTTAAGTAAATCGCCGTGTAATTTATAGAAATTGAAAAAATGTATTTGTAAAAATCTACATACGAATATTATTAAGATTTAGTTCAGAAAAATAGAATTATTTTTTTCTCTTACTTCATCCGTCTCATTACTAAATCCGTCCAACATTTGCTTATATTTTTTATCTTTCTACTCTAGTTTATCGCCAAACTATGGTATTCGTCCGTGCGTGAATGATGTGCATTGCTCATATTCGCGAAATTCGCCAGCAAAATTTTCACATATTTTCCGATCTTGCATTTTATTCATTCGACGTATTTAACGCGTGGATTTAGGTGCCATTTTTGAATAATTTCCTCTTTCCTTTTCCGCATACTCGTTCTTCGTGACTGAATATCTTTTCTTCTTCCGTGTGATTACAGGGGCGTGTTACGCCGAGTTTGGAGTACGAGTGCCTCATACGACCGGCAGCGCTTATATGTACAGTTACGTGACAGTAGGCGAATTAATAGCATTCATTATTGGATGGAACATGGTGCTGGAGTACCTTATAGGTACGAGTGCGTGTGCGTGCGCCCTTAGCGCCTGCCTGGATGCGTTGGCGAACGGTGCTATTTCCGGGGCGATAGCCAACAGCGTTGGCACCATACTCGGTGAGTATTGACTTCGCTGCTCACACATGCAAACGATCAATTACTCCAAAACAAACAAATTTAAATGGCAAATTTTACTGGGAGAAGAAATTAGATCTTTGAACGCAGTAAGTTAACGTAGACTATAACTCAATGAACAGAATATCGAAAATCGACGCATAACAGACAATTTTAAGATATCTTTCAGAATTCTTTATGAAATATCTTATGCGTCAGTTTTTAGACATTCTGCTCATTGAGAATCATTAGTTATTTTTAATATTTTACGAAATATTTCACATATTTTGTTATATATTTATAATATTATTTTTGGAATATATATCCATGAAACGTCTCTGTTGAGTAATTTATATTTTTAATATGTAAAATCTATGTTAAATTAAACATAACATTCGGACATATAATTTTTGAAACGTCTTATATCTATGAGTTCACCTTGGTCTTATTCTTCGCGCGTCAGTGAGCCTTAAAGTTTCCAGTCGCTCGTAAAATCGTGAAACGAGTCATAGTCACCAGCGTCGTCGTTGGGAGCGACGTTGTAGAAATTTACGAGCAGACTTCCGTTCCTTCTTACCGAGAGTTTAGCGACGTGATTCCTTTGTCCCTAGTTCGATCACGAAACGCTCTCTACTGCGTTTTTTCGCGATAAAGTGACGACAAGAGAGATCGATGATTTGACAGATGCATCGCGTGCGAACTACATGCGTTGCTTATGTTCACAGAATTCGCCAACAAAATTTTTATGTATTTACTGATCAGTAAAATTGTCAGAAAAAGAAAAGAAAAAGGAATTCTAGCAATAGAAATAAAAAGATATATAAAATAAAATAATTTTTTCACATCATAATAGAAATAAAAAAATATATAAAATATCATAATCTTTTCGGATAAAGAGATTATTCTTTAATTTCTGAGTTTCAAATTTTTACTCGACGAAAGCCACATGTAGATCCCTAAGTAATTAAAATCGACTTTTATGTCTCTTAACTTCTTCGCGAATAAAGCGAATGAATAATGGGGTTTCCCCATTAATCTCATCGATTTCATGTTAGATAATTAGTGACGATAAGCTCGAACGAAAAACTACTCGACAAACAAAATATATACCTCGTATGTTTCTAGATGGCGACATTGCTGAGATTGTTAATTCAAAAAAAATCGTCACGCTCAACCGAGTCTAATCCAATTTTCTAAAGCGAATTAATTTACTGAACAAGCTTTTCGTCGACGTGTAAAAAGGGTAGAACGCATGACGGCAACCTGTATGCCACGTTTTTCCTTGTTGACCGACGTTTATATACGAAGCGTTCGAGTCGACCTTAATTTTAGTGACAGATTTTTTTTTTAGTAAATTTGAAGTTCTTTTTACAAATAATTTAAATGAAAGCGAATCTTTCTCGTAAATTTTTAATACTAAATTTATTGATAATTGAATTACAAAAATAAAATTTTGGATATCTCAGCGAATAATAAAATCTCAATAACATTATTTAATTATATTATATTTGAACATATGTTGCAATTTGATTTGATTAAGGAAGGATCGAAAAATCTATTAATAAGATTAAGAGGTTGAGGGTTTCGAGACGTGTTCCGAAAGGGAAGGACTTCGGGATTCATCTATTAATTTATGACACGCGTAGCCACAGGCGAAACGGATCGATCGTGCATATGAGCGCAAATTGTAGACCAGCTAATTCACGTCATGTGCCCGTTTTATGAATATTCAGCGATGCTTGGTAGCGACATTAAGCCAATATTCTCTAAAGTGAACGTCGATGTTTGAGGAAGATATAATGGAAAAACGTCGCAAATTAGTTATGATGCTGCTAGCAAATAAATGCATTATTGTGCTACAAAAACAATAGAATAATTAGAAAATTCATCTAATGACAAAAAAACATTTTTACATACAAAATTATAATTAGCATAATATTCTTTCGTTTTGTAAGGACAGGGGAAAAAAGTATTTACGTCATTACTCCGTGGCATACATACCATGGCCGTTCCAATAAATATCACATCACATCCAATAAATGTTGTATGTTATGAGTTTGGCGTTTGCCAACATTTTTTCGAGAACCTTTCCCAAACATGAATGTAATAAGATTAACGTTGCTGTAAGAACTAATAATGTTGCAGAAGACTTTTCTTCCGATCGTTCCCAGAAGCTATAGAGTTCTCTGCGCTTCAATTCCTCCGGAATTTCTTGACGTCTGAATCTTTTTGTGCAGCATTGTTAGAGAGTAGCCCGACGTTACTCTCGTCCAAAGCGAGTGATTCAAGAGCGACGTGAGTGATTTCTCATGTTACGACGTTTTCTGCTTGAATCAACCTCTTTCCGTCAGTCAATTTTCGGAGTAATTCACGGGGGATATCTTTCCCGTGCTTTCGTTCCCGCCAATTTTTGTATTCTTGAGACGAAACATATCTTTTTCTATCGATTTTATCATTGTTGTATTGATCGATATCCATTATTTTTCTGACAAGATAAGCCGTGACGTTGCGTGGACTGTAAATTTTATCGCGTGTTGCTCGTATTCAGTTCGATTGTAACAACTTGTAAACCTGTGTAATTAAATACAGATATCCCTCGCTGGAGCTCAATAATAATTAATATAATATAAATTCAGTATTATTGAGTCTAATTAATTGCCTGCATAGCAGATCCATCAAAATAAAACAATGTTTCGTCAATTTCTGTTTCTCATGATTAATGAATATCGATTAATGTTAGATATTATTTGTTTTCATTATATTCGTAATCGGTATTAATAGAATACTATAACACCGAACGTAATATTATCCACGTTATGATGCTTTTATGTAACACGTTGCGTCTATGACAATAAATAGTAAACTGAAACTTTTGAGAGCTTTCGTAATAAAAGTAACGTTAAACAAAAAAGTTTAGTATATTAAATTACAGATACTTGCGGCGATTATATTATTATCATTAATTAACTGTCCATCTTGCATTTCTAAGAAAAAGAAGAGTTTAATTAAATACGGCTCTCGCGATATTGCACTTTTTCTCTACCTCGACGACATATTTCCCATGCAATCAAAAAAGTTCCATGTAAGAATGAACTTTTATGGTATTAACGCACGTAATGTTATGAAAATACCGCGCGTCTCATAAATTTCGTTCGCATTTCAGAAACTCATAAGAATAAGGCGAGCAAGCTTCATCGTCTTTTTAATACACGCGACATGCGAAAAATGTTAACTCTGACACCGTTTGTAAATTCCATTGGCGCTTTTACGTTTCAAGGGAGAAAATGCTCTTTCAGAATTTGATATTATTAGATGTATGGAAGTACAGTTGAATATACCCGATTAAGTTACGTATCTAACACGCATGCCTTTCCTCTCAAAATGCAAAGAAAGAAAGTTATCGCAAATTTGAAAAATTATCGAAAATATCTGTTTAGCTTGAAAAGTAATATTATACTTTTGGATAAAAATTGCAAACATTCAAATTGCTTGGGAAACTCGATAAACTATCTATAAAGTGGATTTATGTCCGCAGTATCAATATTGAAAATTAATGTTGTTATGAAGAATGTATTTATTGAAGATACTTTGAAGGATATTAGGAAAAGATGATTATATAATGACTAACATTTTACTTGTCTAATGTCCCGGAAGCTGAAATTATTAATGGTTCGGTGTACAAAGGGGTTAGTTCCCTTTACCAAACTTCTTTACACAGACGTGTAAAGCGACAGCGAGGAAAGTTTCACTTGCGCCAGTGGAGGAACAGCGGATGCGTCACGACGGCGGCAAGTGGCCGCAAAACCGGTCAACCTTAATTAACTTTTTCTCGCTCGTTGTGTAGACATTTGCATGAGTTGCAGCTTGGCCAGCTGTTACGCTTGCAACGCGCATGAGAGCTTGTAATTGTTCACGCGCGAGCCAAATTGCGTCGCGATATTTGATGTCGAGAGTCGGTCAAATTAATTTTGAAAATATTTTTGGAACGATGAAAATTCAGCGAAATATTCGATGAAACCAATATGGGCGAAACGATGTAATTCGTGAAATAATTCGATTGAAATAAAACAATAAATTCGCGCATCACTCCAGAATTGGTCGTTTTTATTACCTAAATAATCATAAAAATTCGAAAGAAAGAATCGTCTATATCGTATGGATATTGAAGGTTCTTCCTAATCTTCTATATAAATCTTTTCTAGATATCTTCAGAAGTTTTTCCCAGTCCTTTGTATTAATACGATAAGGTTTAATTTCTTTTCGACTTTTCTCTCCTTCATCAACTCTCATATCAAGTTTCGGAAACGTCGGTGTCGAATATATATCTTTCAAAGTTCATCCAAATCCGCTAATTCTCATTTCGTCAATCCTGTGAAATTCTAATCCGCTGATAATCCCCTCGGATGTTTACCAAACACGTGTAATTTGTTAATTCGCACGTTCCGTGCGTAACTTACGCAGATATCTCGGCTTCACGCGTTTTGCGGTTGGTATGCACGTAAAGGGAAATCTGGGTGGTAGGGGACAGAGCTGGAGAAACGCCGGGCGAACGGGAGGAGGGAGAGGGTTAAAACGGATGGAGTTGTGGTGGAGGAGAGTTTGAGGGGTTGGAAAGCTGAGCGGCGTGCGGAGGAGAGAGGACAAAAGCATGAGGGGGTACGAGAGGGGCGCTTGCGCGGATGAGACTAGGTCTGGCACCTGTGGACCTCATCGATCCGAACCGGTTTGCGAACCACACGCTTCAACGCTTTTTAACCTGTCCACCTGGACGCCGCGCGCCGTAGCCAACCCTTTCTGTTCTCTCCGTGTCATCTTTGTATTTTCGTAGTCTATCTGCCATCGAGTTTTTCGAGAGGAGAGTTTAATCCTTGAGATCGTTTCTTAATCCGAGCGTTCGTCTTATTTGCTAGATTAGCAAGATAGCACTTCGATCTTTTTAATTCTGTAGCGCTTCTCGATACATATATCAGCAATTTCCGTTTCAAATTTAACGGAACGATGTGTAACTGAATTAATGAATCTTAAATAAATACCTACTGAATTTTAAGCAAAAAATAATGTTTTTGAGAGTTAGTATTATTGTAATGTACAATGTATATTTTTGCGGAAAGAAATGGGAAATTTATAGTCACACATGTTCTTTTTAAAATAGGGAAAACCGAGGTTCGATGGCACAAGAGACATATTCCGTTTATGTATTTATGGCGAAAGAAACGGAAAAAAATTACCACAAAATATCTCTTTTATAACATAGATTCTTTCTTCTAAATTTTATTCAAACTAAACAAATATTATAATAAAAAAGAGACAAATCTGATTTAAGAGAAGGCAAGTAAATTTTTTATGAACGTTTCAAAATTTCATATTGATGTTCTTCAACTTGAAAGAGTAAATCTATACATATATCTTGCTTATTTTCGATTTTTTATCTCTACAATTTTCTACTTGTTATCGATGTAAAAATCCCTTTTCAATTTCTGCATCTCTCTCATCATGCTATTATTACATTTATTTTGTTGTCTCATTTTAATGTGTTGTTATACTTAATACGCTTCAAAATGTCATCCGTACTTTGTATAGTATATTATAATTATGAGATTAACTCATACAACACTATCTTAAAGAATGTCCAAAGGACATCATGAATGTCTACATTATAAGGATGTTTTCAAGATGTCGCTCGGAAAACTGTGTTCTATGAGACTTTTTAAATGAAGATACTTGAAATATTATTTTGATTTCACTTCTTTTTTTATAGCATTTTATATTTGGTTTTTTCTGCAAAATATATTTGACATTTTTCTAATGTCTTTTCCAGTAGATATAAGAAAGATAGATGTAAGAAATGAAGAATCAGAGATGTCACTATTATAGAATTTGAAAATAAAAAAGTCTGCACTACCGATTTTGATCAAGTTTAGCCTTCGGTTTAGAATTCCCTTAACTTGACCTGTTACTGCTCATGCATGAGAAATATGTAACATTTAGTTACAACTTAGTTCTAACAAAATGTTTTATATTTAATATTTCTATATTTTAAGTAAATATTTACTTCTCTCTCTCTCTCTCTCTCTCTCTCGCTCTCTCTCTCTCTTTCTCTCTCTCTCTAAATGTAAACATATATTTATTTGATACAAAAATTAATTTATAATTTAACTATCATTTATTGAGTAAATACTTATTTGCTGTAAGTAAATGTGTATTATTCAAAGAAATATGTATTAAAATTTAGTAATTTTTCTTTCAGTGTAGAGAAATCAGAAAAGTTCGCTTTTAGTATAGTTTAAACAGAATGATTAATTATTCAAAAAATCAATTGCCAAAATTGTGAAAACTGTGTCAACGATCCTCGGTCTCTCTTAAAATTTTTGTTTAATTTCTTATCTTCTTTTCTCGTCAATATTATATCTTTTCGAGAATAGTCTACGGGAGAACGGAAGCCTCGCAGGAGATGTGACACGGCTCGCAAACGACATTGCCTCGTAAAATTATTCCTGACACTGTTCTCACGATAGTTAACCGGCAGTTAGAGGGAATACTTAATCAGAACTCCAGCTTCAGCGCGGCTTATACCCGACGGCGTCGTTGTAGATAACGATATCATTGAACTTATCCAATAATGCGGTGCTCATGCGAAGAGTGTTACAGTTACTGGAGCACGTTTATTCCTATGTGACAGTTTAGAAAAAGCGTATGAGAGATATAGAAAGAGAGAGAGAGAGAGAGAGAGAGAGAGAGAGAGAGAGAGGAAGATTGTGTTTACTTACTTTAATTATACTTCACACTTCTCGATATTATCGCGATTTGTGGAAACGAGAAAATCAACAGCAGACTCAAGGCTCAAGAGAGATGCATAGAAAATGTTTTCTCGAAAGACAATTCCTAAGAGAACAAGCTCCCTCGTCAAGTTTGACGATACAATGCATCTTCTCTTATGTGCACTGTTATCGATTGTTATGTCTTCGGACGCGAGCAAAGCCGTTCGATATCGAGGCCGACATGCAGGCATGCACTCCATTTCGTGGAGATAAATCCCAAAGCTTGCGATCTCGTCTATATATATTACATTTATGTTCGTGATCGGCATTCTATACGCGGATTTCCTAACATTACCTTCGCATCTTCTGAGACGACATTATCCTTGGAAAGTTTCTTCGTTATGGGATTATGTTTGATCCATGGAATTAAATACTAGTGTAACAATAGTCGTGACGGAGGCGTCTCCGTAATTGAGATTTCATTGTCAAGTACAATTGCATCGAATGGCGATACTCGAATCGACTCGTTTTATGATGATCGACTTTCCGTATAATTTTCCTAAGCTTTGAAGTCTTGCTGTAAGAGATCCATCTTACATGATATTGATATCTGATTTTCTTTTAAGTTCTAGAAATTAGAACTCTGTTGGACTTTCAAAGCTTATTCCGTCACAAATTGCACATTTCAATCTTTTCGAGCAGAGGATTTCTGTTCAAAAGGATTTAAGAGTCAATAGAAAACGAGAGTGAAAGTAATTACACTTGAACGATGTGTTGATAGTTGCAATAATTTTTAAATTATAAGCAATTAAAATTGATCATTTGCAAGCTTCCGTTTCTATACATATAGGGACGCATTTAACTTTAATGAAAGATAAATATTTGTTTTATATATTTAGTTTATTGTACGTTTTTAAAGTACAATTAATAATAATAAACACTTAATTATTTGGAATAAATGTCATACCATATTTTAAGGATTAGGATTTCAGTACTTGATCATTTCGTATTTACATCGCGAAATTCACCGAGTTAATTATCGTTAAAATTTGTATTTACGTTTATCTATACCTGTGTTTAATCGCGGTCTTTCAACCGGTAATGCATTTTGCACATCATTCGACGATTGTATTTGCATATAAACGTACGCGTCCGTCAACATAGAGATCGAGCGGGTCGCTTGAGTGATCAAAACCGTTTGATTCGGTCGAAAATTGCCTCTTTCGTTTGCGCGTGTAGCCTGTGCATTGACGCTGCAAAGGAAATGAATCAGCAACAGGACTGGCGAATCGAGGTCATACCAATGCATCTGATTCTTTACGTTGCTTGCTATAGAATAGTGCAGCGCGGATTTTTTATCTCGCAATTCGAGAACTTTAGAAGCCTATAGGATTACCACCAAACTGGAAATCAGAGAAATCAAGGAAATGTTAAGAAAACGATCAAAATCAGAGAAAAGACAAGGAATTTTGCAAAATTTTCTAGAAAATTAAAATTCTTCATTTTTAAAGGTTTTGATACATCATACTTGCGTAGTTTTGAAATATTACACTCTAAAAGATATCAATGTGGATTTATTATCCCTGGTGTGAATTTAATACCCAAGTGTCTATGTAATTCTTACTGAGTTGATATTAATATTAACACCAATGTGATGTGAATTTTAAATTTTTGGTGTTTTATATCGACACCACCAATGGAATGAATTTAAAATTCATGGTGTTAAATCGACATTGGTGTCAATATTGACACAGTGAGAATTACATAGACATCACCTGAGTGTTAAATTCACACTAGGAGTGTTAAATCCACGTTGATATTGTTTTTAGAATGGCATCACTATTTTTTATAGTGTACTAACTTGACAATTAAATGCAAGCAGTGTCAGCAACATTAATAATAATTTACATTACTATGTTAAATTGCTCTTTTAACAAAATATTTAACGGTTTCGAAATCAGAACGAAGATACAAAAAATTTTGAAGTATTATTGAAAGTTAGGGAAAATCATGTCTGAAAATCAGGAAAAAGTTATGAAATTTTAGGACGAGGAATTTGTAGCAACTCTGAAGAGCCGCTACGGAGTAGGGCAAATTAATCAGCCATCTCTCAAGTTTTTTTTTTAAAAAGTCTCTCGAGCAGATTGTTTTCTTTCGTTTTAAATAATATGGCAATCTTTATTCATCACGATGCGAAGTGCATATCTTCTTCTAGCTTCTGACGCAATTTATGTCTTTTCTTTTATAAACACGATAACACTATCACCACAACTCACCGCAAAAAGTAGACAAAGGCTACCGATGTAAGTTAGTTAGGAAATTTATTCTGTACTCCGAATATGTACCGAAAATTCATTCATTTCACAGCATGAATTTCTATAGATCATCTTTTATTTGATTTTTCTACAGAATCGAGTTTTTCGGTCCGATACTTGAATGAAAGCAGCGAGCTTCTTGGAAAAATCGCTGCTTTTTCTCTAGCTCATGAATCGTCGGATTATCTCCGCATGAATTACATCGGTTCTCCACTTGTTGAAGAATTTCCGCCTCGGGAATTTCTTCTACGTTTGGCTGTCACAGGAACGTCGTGCTCGAGCGAAGCATAGAGGAGGAGATCCGAGTAATTTAACGAATAAGAATCTCGAGCATTTACTTTTTTTTCATTGTTAGCGAGTACAACGGTTTTTACCATTCGAACATATCGATCGTTCGCTGATACATTACTTAATTCTCGGTTGAAAGTTTCTCCGCACACATGTTTCTCGTAACGAAATGTCGATAGAATTAACGACCTGTTAATTCAATTCTGTTGACTCCGCGAATCTTATTAAGAGTAAAGAATTGAATGATGTTCTAAAATAGGTAGAAAAAATCTACATGAAAAAACTTTAATGTGAAAAAGCTCTAATTAAATTGGCACATTCGACATATTATCGACGTAAAGTATATATATATATATATATATATATATATATATAGTATAGAAAGTAATGTCGTTTTATTCTATCTACGAGAAACGACCACGTATTTTACTTACTACCTATATATATATATATATATATATATATAGTGTA
>NW_012130123.1:126015-127959 GCF_000143395.1 Atta cephalotes | reverse complement strand
TTAAGTTACTACTACTTAACGTAAGTAAACGTACCTACGTACTTACTTACTACTATATATATATATATATATATATATATGTGTATGCATGTGACATTCACACAGCCAACATTTTTCAATTACAATTTTAGTTCTAAAATTGGGTAAATTGGCAAAAATTTAATTGATTGAAAAATTAAATTTCATTGATTGAAAAAAAACATATTTAAAGGAAATATATTTTTAAGGACATAGCATTTTTATAAACTAAGCGTCTTATTTCATTTACCAGTTATTTCTTTTTATTCTTTTCAGATGCTTTTATGTAGAACAATTCTGCATTTCTAATGAATCTTGTTATTTTTAATTATATTTGATTGTTTTAGGATTGTTTTAGTCTTTAGATTTACATATTTCCAAACTGACATATTCATCACTTATATAAGATAAACAATAATCATGACTTGTTAAAGTTTCGAATCATTTGTTCCAGGACGGCCGCCAGATTTTCTCGCGTTCGTCATCACGATACTTATGATGCTGCTAATGGCGGCAGGAGTAAAGAAGTCGCTGGTGTTCAACAATGTGCTGAATGCCATCAATCTCGCCGTTTGGGTCTTCGTTATGGCGGCGGGCATGTTTTATGTGGATTCCAACAATTGGTCCGAGCATAACGGTGCCCTCCCCTATGGCTGGAGCGGGGTAAGTACGATGTATATAATAAATGTACAGAAATCTAAATCCTGTTTCTATCAATATAAATAGATTTACTTTAACTTACTTTTTATTTATTTCTAGTTTTATTTATTTCTAAGAATTAAAAAAAAATAATCAATTAAATTGAGATCAAAATTAATCTATGTTGGTAGAAATGGACATAAGAGAACTAGTTTTTACAATAGACAGAATTGTTCTAATAGAACAGTTTTGCGTAAGATTAAATAAAACTGAGAAATTTTACAAATAATAAAACAGTGACGTAAAATAAACGTTAAAAGATAATAAAAACGTATTGAACTCCGGGAAGATGTAAATTCGATAAGAGGTCAATTAAAACGTGAGAGTTATATGTTTTACAATTTCCGTTTCAAAATAATACAATATCTCGTTTATTCGATTTACAAATTCCATATAAATAATTCCAAACACAAAGGGTTGTTGTAACAATGGTGATTCGCAACGCCGCGGTATTAACGCCACCAGCCTTTGTCGCACGATTCTCATCGCGGATAACGAAAAGAAAAAAGCAACGAGAGGTTGGAGACAGGATGAAAAAGCCCTCTCGGCTGAAGCCCTCTCAGCGTGTCTTTTTCCAGCTACTTTCATAGGTTTGACCCCCTCGCCCTGACGTTTGTGCTCCGTGCCAACGACAGATGGAATCGCATACTGCGGTATTTTGATATTTGTTTAAAGTATTAAGAGAGGACATTGGTTTCACAATGAAAAGAAAAAGAAATGTAGCTAACAAAGCTAACTTTTTAAAACATTTTTATCTGCAATGCAGTAAACGTCCGTTTGACGACAGAAAATTACTAATAAAAGTTACTAGTTAAATGTAGTTAGTATACACGATTCAATTAGACAAAATGACTAAAATTTTCTTTTAAAAATTAAGACAAGTATAAGAATTTAAAAATTTATTTTAAATTGTTATAAATCGTCTTATTAAATTGTTATAAACAACGAATTTTATTTAGAGTCATATACAGAGAAAAAGATTTGTTTGGACTCGAAAATTCTATTTACACTTGTTTTATTGAAACAAATTTAATTTAAATGGAACATATTTTATTTAATTGAAAAAAAATTTAATTTTAATGTTCAAATTTAAATAATTATATCTTAATTTAAACATTCATTTGGTTGGACTATTTCAATGCATAAAAATTTATTCAATTAGAAGAAACCTTTTCTCTGTGTATATATATATATATATATATATATATATATATATATATATATATA